>NW_027509185.1:550000-629040 GCF_051911475.1 Siphateles boraxobius
GCGCACTGTTTGCCATGATGGTTTTGAATTGCTTGAAATATGATAGGAATGACTTCAAAAAGGAAAATACAGTTCAGTGCGACATGTGCAGCTCAAGTCTGTCTGTCATATTGGCTACATACAATTATAATGAGAAATTTTTTTTGGGTGTTTTAAAAAAAAGTATTTTATGCTTACTGAGACAGTTATACTTACAGTTATTATAGTAATATTGTGAAACATTTATAATTAATTACTTCAGTTTTCACTGCCGCATGATCCTTCAGAAATCATTCTAATATGCTGATTTGCTGCTCAAAAAAAACATTTTTTATTGGCAATGTTGAAAACAGATGTGCTGCTTTTTTTGTGTGAAAACTGATACTTTCGGATTTTTTTTGTAACAATGTAAACGGATTTACTGCCAGTTTTGACCAATTTAATGCATCCTTGCTGAATAAAAGTATTACTTTCTTATAACAACATCTTAATGACTCCAAACCTTAGTAGTTTTATGAATAAATGTTAATTTTTTACTCATTAATGAAGAAATTGTTGTTCATTGTCAGTTACATGATACCTAACACTTTAACTACGATTACGAAATTGTACCTTATTTTAAAGTGTTATTAATAATTCCTTTGTCAAACAGCAATAATATTAAAAAAAAAGTTATTAATATTTTACAAGCATCTAATCAAATGCACTGTACATTTTATAAACTGTAATAATTATGGTAGCACTTTATTTTACAGTCCTGTTCCTCTTGTACTTATTATAGTAATCGCAATAACTGGGAAATAACTAGGTACTAACCCTGAACCTAAACCTAACCGTAACCCATGTACTTACCTTATATCATCAGTGCTTTTTTAGATAAGTGCACGTACGGAAAAATAAAGTGCAACCATAAATATTAATGTATGTTTTCTTTTTTCGTCAACCCTTGGCAGGTGCAAGTTTTGATTGAACATATGATTAAAAATACTAAAAAGTGTTTGTATGTTTGATTGTTGGCCTGTTTAGGTGTCTCCCGCCCCCCCAGCCCAACACACACCCAGTACCGGTGGGCGACGGCGGAGAACCACCAGCGAAGACCCCGACGAGAAAAGACGCAAGTTTCTGGAAAGAAACCGAGCCGCTGCTTCTCGCTGCAGGCAAAAGAGGAAAGTCTGGGTGCAGAGTCTGGAGAAAAAAGCAGAAGACTTGAACAGCGTGAACGGACAGCTACAGGTACACACACGCCAGACTCTCTTTGAGTGTATTAATGGATGCGTTTGAGAGCCAGACAAAGATGGTGATGAAGTCATTAATGTAAATTAAGAAGTGTGTTTGCATGACAGCCACGACGTGATTGTTCGAGTCTCCTGCATCGATATGGCCCTGTCAATAAAGACGTTTCCTCCAGATGTCATCGGCACACAAGCGTGTCGTCTGTTCTGTCGGAGCGTTTGTGAGCTGCCCTGCAACTCTCTCAGGGAAAGCCGTCTCTTTCTCAACCCCCGTTTTGTAGCAGGCAATTAGGATCCACCACTGACAAGTTCGAAACAGTTCACGTAACCGTTGTCTCTGCTGATAACGGAGAATGTGGCTCGGCGTCGGCACGTTCCAGACAATTTAATGAGATGTGCCACTGTTTATTTGCACGCTGTCTCTTTTATTTGTCCATTTAAACAAAGCGCAATGCGTTGGCGAAGGGGTGGGGGAAGGGCGATTAATTTGTGGGTTATATGAACGAATAAACTAACATGAAACAGATGGAAAGCTGAAGAAGGGTGTTGGGTGTGCAACAGAATGTTCGGGACTCTGGAAACGAGCGTGACAATATGTTTCATCGGAGAGAAGGTGTTTAATACGAGTACATTTATCAGCGCTGATGGGCTGGTGTAATTGTCCCGTTGGCCCAGCTGATCGGAGCGTAGAGCTCTAATGATGCTCAATTACGTTAACATCATCCTTAACTGGCTTTTTAACGAGGTGTCAGGGTTTCAGACCAGCGCACGGTAACACTCGAGCCAAACATCCCCCTTGTGCTGTCTTTATGGATGCAGCCGCTCTGCGAAAGCATTAAACACTTTAATGGCCTGAACGGGCCTGATCTTACTGGAAACAGCAGAAGGGACAATTGAGATTCGTCAGATTTTATACATTTCATTTGATGTTTTTGGTTTAAAAGCAGAGTGGGACGACCGTACCTGAAGCCATATGTCACTTTAGAAGTCCGTGTCATTGAAAGTTCACTGGTAAAATTCCTGGTGGCAAAATATTAACAATAACAACTTGCAAAACATGTTAAATTGATGCTTTCTTTGTTTTTCTGATAGCTAGAGACCATAATATTGGCCTATGACAGGTTCATTCATTGACCAGTGTTTGGGAATCTTCCTGGCCGTTTAAAAGATGTCTGTACCAGAGTCTGCATTTTTTCAGATATTTAATACAATTAAATCTTAGCTTTATGACTAAGTCTCTTATGCTCACCAAGGCTGGATTTATTTACTCAAAAATACAGTAAAAACTGTAATATAATGGCATATTATTACAATTTAAAATAACTCTTTCTATGTGAATATATGTTAAAATGTAATTTATTCCTGTGAATTTTCAGCATCATTACTCCAGTCTTCAGTGTCACATGATCCTTCAGAAATCATTCTAATATTAGGATTTGATGATAAAGAAATACTCATGATTATTATCAGTGTTGAAAAACAGTCTGCAGGTCATGAATGAATTTTTTTAATTGAAAACTTTATAGAAAAATGTCTTTACTATCAAGTATCAATTTCCTTTCTTTTAATGCAAATTTTTATGTTTTTAGACAATAAGGGTTGTGATTTCCCTGTCAAGTTTTATTTTGTGATATGCATTATCCTGCTTATACATCTACTCAACAATAAATAAATCTACGTACAACATCACTTACACTTTTACATTAAAACATTAAAAACACTTATTATATGGAAGGAAAAATGTACAGATTGACATGAAATTAGCCCAGCTATGACGGAAATAATTTGCCTGAAACACCGTTAAATGTAAGCTATAGCGTCTTTATAATATATTTGACCACAGAATTGGCCAATCATTCCAGACCGCTAGGCAGTTTACTTTTTATTACAGTTAATATCCATCCACCGTCTCTCAGCCATTGGCCACACCGTCTGTTAATATCAACATGGCAATTGAACACCCACACCGGTCCTCCATCAATGTGCCCATCTTATTTCAGCATCAGCGCTGAGAATGGTGTTGCGTGAGTTATTTTCAGGTAAGTAATAATAATAGCTAGCTTTGGTCAAGTGGATGCCCATACTAAATGACGGGATATTGTAGTCTTTTGTGCATTTTGATGTGATGTGGGAAACTGTGAGAAAAGAGAGAGAGAGGCCTACTTTGTGGTCGTAATGGAAGATGTCAGCTCGTAGTGAACATTGCCACAGTGTTGGAGCAGCTGTGTTTAAATCTGCTTCTCTGCACACCATGCCAGCACTGCCAAGATAAAACAGATGGAATGAAATAAACTGGCGCGCTTTTAGACCGCTGCATTAAACGTCGGCCGTGTTGCCGAGGAACAGAGAAAGTGTTTAAATCTGCGCTCTTGTGCCCTTCTTTCGCACGCGTTCAGCTCGCTGTAAATCCTGCTTAAAGTCACCTTGGCTGTTAAACAGCCTGTGTTTAGCGCATGCAGAACAGCACAGCCCCATGGGAGTCCTAACGGCAGACGAGAGTAAATCTCACCAGTGTTTCGCTGACGGAGGGGAGAGCTCTCTCTGTGTTTCTCTCTCCTGGGACTCTGCCATTAAGCAGCTATAATTGTGTCCCAAAAAAGCTTAGATGAAGACGAGCTAATGATCTTTTTCTGTTGATTCCTTACTATAATCTGCTCATCTTGATAGGTCACATGCTTGTTTCTCTCTGTCCAGAACGAGGTGACTCTTCTGCGTAGTGAGGTGGCCCAGCTGAAACAGCTCTTGCTGGCTCATAAAGACTGTCCCGTGACACTCCTGCAGAAGAAATCAGGATACCACCGTGAGTACCTCATCCCGAACCAAGGCAGATTCACACTGACCATCAGTTTGCTCCGTCGTCAGACTTCGATTTAGCACTTATGGATCATAACAGCCATAAAATGTGTTTATATTTAGTTTATTTGTATTAGAGACAACATGAAATTAACATTGATGGCATGTTTCTGTGCTCTAAACCCTGTAAAGCTGGACATATGACATATTAGTCAGCAAATGGAGCAGTTGAAATGGAACGTTTTTTTAACCTTCTTTCCGCACAGTATGTGTTTTTAGTATCGCATTTAATTTACATCAGGATTTTATGGCTCATATAAGAGTGACATAGTGAAAAAACACACTTTAGTTTTATTCAGAAGCCCAAAATGAGCAAAATATGCGATTTGGTTCATTTCCTGATATTTATATTGCCAAAATGTTATATGAAATTATGATCGCTTATGTAAATCAATTCTAAAAATCATTTAAAAAAAAAAATCCAAATTTGTTTTTAGTATCATATTTGGTACATCAGGACTTTATGGCTCATGTAGTATGATATAGTGGGAATATGGAGGAAAAACTTTATTCAGGCCCAACCTATTTACTATTTTTATATATTTATTAGGCACAAACTGAGCAAAATATGCAATTTGGTGCAGTTGCTGATATTTCTGTCACCAAAAAAAGTCATATGAAATTCTGATCGCTTATGTAAATCAATAAGATCATATCACAGTATAACAGTCAACTGGCATAAAATGCTTTTAAATATCAGTTTTCAGTCACTCTATATGGCCCAATAATGTCTTAGAGAGATGATATTAAATGCTTAGTTTTGCTCAATGATGATTGAGAGATGAAAAATAAACCTTCCTTAAAAGCCTGATGGATTTGATACTTAAATTTTAACATGATTTTTCAATATCTAAAAAAAAGATGTATGGATAATCGAGTAAGTCCAGTAAATGTTTATCTTGAAATATTTTCTAACAATATAAAAGCTATTCTTACATTTACTTTATGCTTTGAAATCTTTAATGATTTTTATAAGACGTGTGAACCACGACCTGAAGGTGGACGTTTTTACAAGTATACTAAAAGGCTTTTTACATGCTAAAATTTGTAAGCTATTAATTAAGTACTTAATGCCCTGAAATTGTCTTTTTATTTTGTTATACTAACTAGAATCACACAAAGACACTTTTTTTTGTCATTGTTGCCTGCCTTTAGATAGCACAGTATTTAGGGATTCAGGATTTGTTGCCTGACTAATGAACATGCCTGTGTATATTGTTGGGGTTGGGAAACACAGTAAGCTGGTTGCTTACTGGCCCAAGTCAAAAGAGTCAATCTCAATCCTGAGATTTTATTCGCAAAGCTGCAATTCCAGTTGTTAAATTTTGCTCGGGATTCAATAACAGATCTAATCTCACTGAATTCCTTTTCTTTCTTTGAAAATGAGTAAAACCTCTGGACTGCCAGCTCTGCTAAATGGACATGTTCTTTCTTCATTGTTTTATAAATATATATATATTGTTTGACTATAACTGATGAGTGTTATTCCTAATGAGTGTTCTGTGTTTTTTTTTTTTTTTTTATGAAATGTGAAGTGGAAAATGAACTAGCCCTGAGTGTGAAATAACACAGATTCATCTCGTCCCATTATTACCACAGAACGCAGAGAACTCATATATAAAAAAAGATCCCCACTGTATGTAGCGCTGTCTTCTTTAAGATGAGTGATAAAGAGGCATTCAGAAACCGATGGCTGCTTTTGTTACACACGCGTCTTGGCCGTTATGCTTTAATGACACCTTGTGAAATGTGCAGATCTGCGTCTCGTCTGCCATATGCAGCCACTTCATATCAATTAGCTGTTGTCAGAGGGACAGAGAAGCGGATGTGGGAGTGAATGTGTGTACGCTTTTGCCAGAACCACTTCCATTGTTACACGCTACATGTAGTACTAACTATAAATTATGCATAATTGCATGCAACTAACCCTCAACCAAATCCTAATTTTACCCTAACCCTATAGTAAGTACATGTAGTTGTTTGATATTACTCAGTACTTACATGAAATAATTACAGTGTAACACTGACACTTTAAAATAAAGGGTTACACTTTTTTAAGGTATTATTGTTACAGTGTAATGATATATTTAAGTACTGAGTAATATTAAGGAACTACATGTAATTACTATAGGGTTAGGGTAGAATTAGGATTTGGTTGAGGGTTAGTTGTATGTAATTATGCATATTTACCGTTATTACTATGGTAAGTACATGTAACATATGTAACAAAGGCACTGTAAACTAAAGTGTTATCACTTTTTTTGTACATAAATTCAAATGCTTGGATTTCACACCTTGGCTGATACGTCTCGTTGTGTGTGTGTGTGTGTGTGTGTGTGTGTGTGTGTGTGTGTGTGTGTGTGTGTGTGTGTGTGTGTGTGTGTGTGTGTGTGTGTGTGTGTGTGTGTGTGTGTGTGTGTGTGTGTGTGTGTGTGTGTGGCTCATTTTGTAACCCAGCGCTGACTTGTATTGACTATGATTGCCTCCAAAATGAGTGTATTATAGCAGAGAGTCTGACAGAAGTGCCGTTTCGTAACTGGGATGCGCCGCTGCAGCCGTGCAGTTCATTATGCGACGGCATTGTTAAGCAGCTTGACTGACAGGTCTCATGCATATTATGAGCGGGATGGTTGTCTGGTGAGATTGGGTTGTCTGAAAGCTGGTTCATTTGCAGGCATTGGTAGGTCTTTGCAAGGTAGCGGAGAGTACAGAGATGATCGAAACCATTCCTCAAGCCTGTTTATGCTGCCGAATGCTGTGAGGGGTCATATATTAGTCACCTGTGCAAACGGGGCTCAGAGAAGAGCATCGTTCTGTCTTTGCCGGCTTTGTAAACAACGCTGGTTTGTGCCACATTCATTGCAGGATGGAGAAGCAGCAGATGGTCATCACCTGTCAAAGAACGGTCTTAATATGGTGGAAAAAGTGCAAACGTCAGTGCAGGTTTCCTGCGCTCACATTCGGTCACCTGAACGCTCCCGTCTTGTTCGATCCACAGCAGTTAGGCCTGAAATATATTGAAAATCGTATTGTGCCTGGTTAGGACAGGTGTAAAGTATGGCCGACGAGATCTCGCTTGGCAAAGCATTTGGTAACACTTTATTTTAAGGTGTCTTTGTCACATTGTAATTATACATTTAAATACTGAGTAATATTAAGTAACTACATGTACCTACTATAGGGTTAGGGTTTGGTTTAGGGTTAGTTGCATGTAATTATGCATAATTTATAGTTTTTACTATAAATTATGGTTAGTTGCATGCAATTATGCATGATTTATAGTTTTTACTATAGTAACTGCATGTAACAATGACACCAAGAATAAAGTGTTACCAAGCATTTTCATTTTGTGATTGCATACTTAAGTAAAGTATGTTTCTGGCCTTAATCTCTCAGGCAGTGCTGCCCTGGTAGCAGGTGGGGGGAAATTACCCAGGATGCCCTGCAAACAGGGCAGGCCATGCCTCCGCTTGGCATTGCACAAGCCCCATCTGCTCACGGCGGAGACGATCCGAGAGAAGGTGAGCGGAGAGCGGTCTCAGGAGCGTGTAGGATAATATATCAACCCCGTTCCTGTTTAATACCTTTAGGAGTAATTACAGATGCCTGAACATGTAAATGAAGAGAAGAGAAAACCCAACTCAGTTTTCCGTGTTCAATCCAAGCGCCAAGCTTCCAGTCTCTCTCTTGAATCCAGCACAGAAGAGACTTAAACTGCAATTCATCTACTGGCTAGTGATGCCAGAGACAGGCTACACAAGAGAGTCAATCCCATTGATCCCCGTGTTAAAACGCCCATCTTTACAGCAGAAAAGAATGTGTTTACACCTTGGTGCAAAAAGTGGTTTTGGTCTATATAGCTAATTTTGCCCTTCATGACAACTGTGTGGAGGGTGAATTTTTTTATTACTCATCCATTTAAATGATATTAAGCTTTAAAGTTCTGCATAATTAAGGGCGTGGCCACTTGAGTGTCAGGTGTATTGCCCCTGTTGTCACTACTAGCCGTTTGTCTGCGTCACGTCACCTCAGCTAATCCGCCTCGCTGCCCATTTTCGTTTATCCGGGAGTGACGCGCTGCCAAGATGGCGACGGCCGGCTCCGCCCACTTTGGGCTTCAAAAATACTCCCCAGAAACGCTACGGGTGACATCACACACACTACGTCCATATTTTTTTACAGTCTATGGTTCAACCTTAAGTGCACCGAGCCGGCGAGGGTATTTACAATGCCTTGGCAAACGTCACCTGATCCAGAGTCCAGTCAATTCAGACGCGTCAGAACCGAATACGCAATCTATTCCCGCATTAATTACCAAGTGCCATTTCGGCAGTGCTTGCTTCATTAGCTATATTAATTATCATAGGTAGTCTGCATTTCTTTTTGAGTTGAGAGAGAGAGAGAGAGAGAGAAAGAGAGAGAGAGAGCGGGCCTTTTTTCATTCCCTTCCTCATCAGTAGCCAATTAATTCAATGCAACTGCAGAACAGCTGGTGGCATTTGGACCGCGCATCTCTGCCGCTCTCCTGTGTGTGTATCATTAAAATCAGGTGCAGTAATTATCTGTCGCTGCAGTAGTTGGCAGGGAAGGAAGGGGATCGTACGTGAGTCTGGCCACACGCTACAGCCTCTAATATACCCTGATGATGTTGCTTTAAAATGACATTGTAACTTTAATTAAAGGTTAGAAAGCAAGCTCAGGGATTAATAAAAGACAAAGCATTGGACTGGGAAAGTCTTTAATCGTAATCATGCCAGCAACTCATCCGGTGCGAACGAACTTTAGATGTTTGCTGGGGTTTCTCCCTCTCGGTATTGAGCGGGGGTTAAGGTTTGACTGTTTAGCGTAGGCTGTTAGTGCCTGATATTAGACGTCATCACTACAGCTCGAGAGCGATCAGTCACAGCGTAATAACAGGTCAGGTGAGGATAAGCCAACGAATGCATCATACTTTCAGTGGGCCAGTGCAATCAATCATTTGAAATAAAAGTATCTGTTTCCTATTTAAACTTTGAACACATTTGTTGCTGTCTAGAGTTGTCACAATTTCAGATTTTGTGCTTCTACTGTCCTGCAGAGTCGAGCTCTAACCCTGATAAAACTGTGTGCTTTCGAGTGATCCTGGAGATATTGATTCAGGTATGTTTGATTGGGGTTGGATCTAAACACTGCATGACCTACTATGTTGGAGTATCAGATAGATCATTTCTGCCGCTGGACTATCATATGTGTAGTATTAACATGATATAAATATTAAATTTTTTAATTCATTGTGACGCTCCTTTTGCTGACCTTCCAGTGCACCGGCAGTGATTACTCAGTTCACTCAGTGTATCATTATGTGGAAATCGAAAAAGGAAAAAGTCTAGTCCTGTGCACATCTACTGTAGGTACAATCAGTTTTAGAGTTTTAACACAATGTTAAACGCTGAAAAAAAACTATGCATACCATGTCATACATTTATAATAACATATATACATATATTAACACTACCAATTGGCTTTTTGTGATGCTTTCTGCTACTCTTTTCATACGGAGGTCAAATCAGCGCATGACGCTGTGTTGAAGCCCGGATGTGAATCATGTGTTAGCACACAGATGGTTGAGAAACAGATTTTTCACGGATGTTTTTAATCTTGGAGTCTGAGAGTCGGTTGATTTCACATCATTACACTGGGACAGAAATCAGCAGGAACTATCCACTATGTTAAGGATGCATTAAACCGATAAAAAGTGACAGTGAAGACATTTGATTGCAATATGAACTTTTGAACTTTCTATTTCAAAGAATCCAGAAAAAAAATGTATCACAGTTTCCACACAAATATTAAACAGCTTAACAACTGTTTTCAACATTGATAATGATCAGAAATGTTTGTTGATCATCAAATCATCATATTAGACTGATTTCTGAAGGATCATGTGACACTGAAGACTGGTGTAATGATGCTAAAAAATTCAGCTTTGATCACAGGAATAAATTACCAATGTTGGGGTTACCCGTACAAGTAATCAGATTACTTTTTCAAGTAACTAATAAAGTAACACATTATGTTTAAAGTACAAAATAACTTTTTCAAATAAGTAACTCAGGTTACTTTGTTTCCCATGTATTGACTGACAGCTCTCCTGTCCTCATGTTGAGTGAAATCAGGAGTAAGTACAGAGGCGTTGTGTGTGTGAACTGTGTGTGAACATGATGATTACTGTAGATCTAGACTAAATGAGAGCATTTACTCATCTCACTGGCACAACAACACATTCAGTATTCCTCAAAATGAATAAAAACAGTGAATTGGAAACTCAGAATATGAATAAAACATGCAATAACAAAATGTTGAATTACACAAATATACTTTGTATTTAATCTCACTTTATTAACTATGTCTTTGATGCAGACCTTCGATTATTCAATCCAACCATAGGAATAAGCAGAATGACTTCAGATAAACGTCACATTTGTGTTTATTTTTTTTTTTTTTTTACGCTGAAGGGAGTGTTGAACTTTCTTTTAAGTAACACTATTAGTTTACTTTACTATTTACTTTTTAGAGAGTAACGCAATATTGTAACATTACTTTTAAAAGTAACTTTACCAAACACTGTTAATTACATTTTAAAATATATTCAGATAGAAAACAGTTATTTTATTACCGTTTTACTTTATATATATATATATATATATACACACTCACCTAAAGGATTATTAGGAACACCTGTTCAATTTCTCATTAATGCAATTATCCAATCAACCAATCACATGGCAGTTGCTTCAATTCATCTAGGGGTGTGGTCCTGGTCAAAACAATCTCCTGAACTCCAAACTGAATGGCAGAATGGGAAAGAAAGGTTATTTAAGCAATTTTGAGCGTGGCATGGTTGTTGGTGCCAGACGGGCCGGTCTGAGTATTTCACAATCTGCTCAGTTACTGGGATTTTCACGCACAACCATTTCTATGGTTTACAAAGAATGGTGTGAAAAGGGAAAAACATCCAGTATGCGGCAGTCCTGTGGGTGAAAATGCCTTGTTGATGCTAGAGGTCAGAGGAGAATGGGCCGACTGATTCAAGTTGATAGAAGAGCAACTTTGACTGAAATAACCACTCGTTACAACCAAGGTATTCAGCAAAGCATTTGTGAAGCCACAACACGCACAACCTTGAGGCGGATGGGCTACAACAGCAGAAGACCCCACCGGGTACCACTCATCTCCACTACAAATAGGAAAAAGAGGCTACAATTTGCAAGAGCTCACCAAAATTGGACAGTTGAAGACTGGAAAAATGTTGCCTGGTCTGATGAGTCTCGATTTCTGTTGAGACATTAAGATGGTACAGTCAGAATTTGGCGTAAACAGAATAAGAACATGGATCCATCATGCCTTGTTACCACTGTGCAGGCTGCTGGTGATGGTGTAATGGTGTGGGGGATGTTTTCTTGGCACACTTTAGGCCCCTTAGTGCCAATTGGGCATCGTTTAAATGCCACGGCCTACCTGAGCATTGTTTCTGACCATGTCCATCCCTTTATGGCCACCATGTACCCATCCTCTGATGGCTACTTCCAGCAGGATAATGCACCGTGTCACAATCTTGAATCATTTCAAATTGGTTTCTTGAGCATGAAAATGAGTTCACTGTACTAAAATGGCCCCCCACAGTCACCAGATCTCAACCCAATAGAGCATCTTTGGGATGTGGTGGAACGGGAGCTTCGTGCCCTGGATGTGCATCCCACAAATCTCCATCAACTGCAAGATACTATCTTATCAATATGGGCCAACATTTCTAAAGAATGCTTTCAGCACCTTGTTGAATCAATGCCACGTAGAATTAAGGCAGTTCTGAAGGCGAAAGGGGGTCAAACACAGTATTAGTATGGTGTTCATAATAATCCCTGAGGTGAGTGTGTACGGTGTGTATATATATATATTAGTGCTGTCAAACGATTAAAATATTTAATCGCGATTAATCGCATTAATGCCATAGTTAACTCGCGATTAATCGCACATTTTTATCCATTCTAAATTTCCCTTGATTTCTATTTGTCTCATTATTTTTTCTAATTTTAATGCTCTTATCAACATGGAAAAGTGGATCAGCAGTAAGTTTGTTCTTAGCTGTGGTATCCATGTGCTTCTGTCTGAAGTCATCCATTGTAGAGCTTAGATCGGGCCCAAAAAATCAAGCCCGACCCGAGCCCGTGCGCATTGTGTCCGAGCCCGGCCCGACACATAAACTGTAATTAAGAGCCCGAGCCCGATTTAAACCTGTCCATTTTTTTAATACGTGGATCGTTATAACTGACGTTCTCAACTACTTTCTATGTTACTTTCTCCCGCCCGCAACATTTTTGTCCCGCTCCCGCCCGCTCCCGCCCGCAAATAGACTCTTTTTTTGTAGGCTACCTCCAAATACTTTCGCCTACGTGTCGCCACCATACACATCAGCATAAATGCTCCTTATAAATTATTTGTTATTAAAGCATTAACACACAAACCACGGTTATAACATAAAAGCAAGCAGGCTACTGAGTGCATGGTTTGGCATGACTCAATGCACGCAAAGTGCGCTCCCTTAATAATTCCTAAAAAGCTGACATCAGTTCATCGCAATCTCACACATCTGTTATTATCAATGAACCTGACTGCACAATGCATCTTTCATAATATACAGTTTGTTTGTTATAATTTGAGGATTTGCCAGCTTACAGAATTCAGCACTGAACAAAAAGTCTGTTTTGAGCGGTGAGGGGAGTCTATTTTAAATGCTTCTGATTGGCCATTGCGTTCAAGAAATCAACACATATGTCTGTGATTGGCTACATCCCTCAACGCTGCAAACATGTTATAAAAAGAAACTCTGGCCTGTAAATCGTTTCTATTTTGTTTTAGTTGTTCTTGTTGCTTTTCTGCAACATATGAATAAAAATTTATTAGTTTTTATGTTTTACTCATAGTTATTTCTAGTTTGGGGGAGTCCCGCGAATCGTTTTATTCTCCCGTATCCGCACACAGAGTGAGTACTCAGCATTACCACTCGAGCCCGCCCTCGCACTCGGCCATCAAATCTAGTCCCGCGCCGCACTCTATTGCGTTGAGAGTGCACGTCTCTAGATCGGCGTCTCGCGCTCGCGCCATCCACTCAAAACGTAACGTTAGCCTACTACTCTTTGGCCGGCGCGCAAGCCCAAATAAGTACGTGCGGCGTGCCTGTTGTTTTGTTTCCGGTCTAGCTATCCGGTGTGATGTTGTAGTTTTTCTAACGTTACTAGTTGTTGCAACAGCATGTGAAAAAAATACAAAGTTTGCTAGGCCAAAAAGAGCGTTAATCTCGCGATAAAAAATTGACGCCGTTAAAATGTGTTTGCGTTAACGCCGTTAATAACGCGTTTAACGCACAGCACTAATATATATATATATATATATATATATATATATATATATATATATATATATATATATATATATATATATTTTTTTTTTTTTTTTAATCTACTTTATCGCATTTGGTTTATTCATCATACTCGCAGGTCAAGTCAAGCACTTTGCATTGTGGGACACTTTGCTCTGGTTGTGTAACTGCAAATGTTTTTGGTCATCTGGGAATTATGTGAAACATTTACATACTGTGCATGGTATATACACACAGCATTAATATTAGTATGACCCATCCACACACACACACACACATATCATTAGTACACACAATTTTAACAGACAACAACAAAAGAGCTGCGTGTGGTGTGTGTGAAAGCGGTTGAAAGCTGCTGATGTGGGTGTTGTTCGAGTCTCAGTCTCTGATGTGTTCTGTGTCTCAGAGCCGGAGAAGGAGGACAGCGGTGGGGAGATGTCTGTTCCCAGCAGCCCTCAGAACGAGGCCATCCAGCACAGCTCCATCAGCACATCCAACGGCATCAGCTCGTCCATGGCGCTGGAACTCAGACCCGGACCCGCTCTGGGCCCGCCAGCAGAACACAGCACAGAGGAGGAGGAGGAGGAGGAGTCTTCCTCACACGCACAGTCTTCTGGGAGCTGATCAGACCGATCGCTCACTTCAGTCCTTGCAGACATGTTGAAATGAGCCTCTGTTTTCATTTCAGCTCTGTTCAATCCAGCGCATTTTTACAAAGAGTGAGTACGGAAAGCCCTTCGGAGGCTATGCAGAAACTCAACTGATTGTTTTATGTTTTTTTTTGTGTATTTATTGCGTTAAACGCAGAGTATTTTGTAAGGATCAAGATTCACGATAGCCCAAATGTGTCTGGGTTCATAGCGAAAGGAAATGGACTTACGCACTATCAGAGGCGTAAAGTTCGAAGAATTGACCACTTTAATTTAATTTTTACAAAGAGTGAGTACAGTAGTTGGGAAAGCCCTTGGGAGGCTATGCAGAAAACTCTACTGATTGTTTTAAGTGTTTTTTATTTGTGGTGTATTTATTGAGTTTAACGCAGATTGTATTGGAAGGATCAAGACGGAATGATTCACGACAGCCCAAAAGTGTCCGGATTCATAATCCGTGTTTCCACCGCAGGAACGAGGGACATTGGGCTGATACTCGGTGTGTTTCCACCGCAGGAACCTGGGTCTAAATGAAGTTCCTGGTCAAAATGTCCCCGTCCAAAAGTCCCTGTTTGCGAGGTTGTGCTTCTTCAAGGTTCAGGAACTTTCAGGGGTGGGACTTGGGCGCTGGACATGGTTGAGTTGATTGGTTGAGTTCAAGCCGCATTTTGATTGGTTGACTCCACACAGCATTTTATTTCATCCACCATTTTTTTAATTTTTTGAAGTCGATGCGTGCAGTAAGTTATTTGCAATTAGAATCAACAATGGAGTTTAAAAAATACAACCGATGGACTGACTATGAGGTTCAAGCTTTATTAAGCTTAAATTTAGAGGATGAAATCCAACGGGAACTGTAAAGTAGCGCTAATCTTCACGGTACTTTAGACGCGGTGGAAACACAGACAGCAACAGGTCTGTGGGAAAAAAAGTTCCTGGGACAAATTGTTCTGGGTAATTTGGGTGGAAACGCGGCTGTAGTGAAAGGAAATGGACTTACTGAAGCACTATCAGAGGCGTAGCGCTGGAAGAACTGACCACTTTCATTTCTTTGCCTTTTATATTTTGCACATAAGGAGAGTGGAGTTTTTTTAATGCTCATTGTTTTAAGTGCTTGACTCAAGCAGTTCCAGCAGATTTTAGCTGTAGCTTTAAAACTAATTTTAAACTGATTGTCCGTCTTCTAGAAATAGTGACGTGTTGTGTGAATGTTTCAAATGTTTTTGGCATGTTAAAGGAAGTCATTGGGAAGATTTTCTGACGTGAACGATTGTTCCCTGGGCAGTGATTGTAGGAGTGCATTTTTCACAATGCAGGTTATTCATTTCTAATTGAAATTACAATTACACGTTTCTTTTGCGATTAAAATTTAATTAGTTAAATTTTAGGTGAATTTAGTGACAGCTTTCCATGGACTTATTTTGATAAGAAGCTTAAAGCTTTTTTATAAGCTTTTTTCCCGCTTATTAATAAAGTGGCTGACATTTGTATTTGTGGTGTCCGACTTTTAGAAACATTGAGAAAAGTCATTAGTTCATTCTCTTTAGTTTTCTTTCTGATTACAGTGTAATTAAGGAAGCGTTGTATATGCCATTATGATGAAGTCATTGTATGTGATCTCTACTGGTACTAGTTTTGTCTTGGGATCATGACAACAACAACAAATGTTTTAAAAATCGCCTGAACAAACCTTTAACTAAGGCTTTATTTTCCAACCTGTGTAAATGTTTTAAGCAATTCTGTCTTTTGACTTGGCAACTGAAAATAAACTAGAGCTGCTCTTCAAAGGAAACAATAACAGATATAAAACTCTCAAGTTCAACTATTAACTTAAGTTATGCTTAGTGACAATTACTAAGTAAGGAATAAATGAAGTCGTTCATTATTATTATCACTTTGCGTCCTCTTCTCTCTTTTAAATCTATTGGCTTACTACTGTGTAGTTCTACAAGCATTCTGTTTTGCTTTTGAGTAACTTGATTTTTGTTTATAAGGTACATTTGTATGACACTTGTTACGTGCTTACATGCATGACTGAATTCTCTAAGAGAATTAGACCAATGTTTTTCAACCATGTCTCTGTTGGTTTGTTGCAGTTGAACATCTTGTTACTCTTAGATTTCCAGCCAGGAAATGGCAGCTTTACAATGGGTGGTGGGGGGGAGGTTGGGTTTGTTCTTATTTACTGGGTCCACTTTGGAAAAAGGATGTGATAATTATTGTGTTTGCGGTCAACTTGTAACTTGTGAAAGTCATGTATAAATTATAATAAATTAATAAAATGTTGTAATAAATCTTTTATTAGCTCTTTAAAGCCATTTAAAGTCTCAGTCATTATAAAGATTGTCATTGAATGAAATAATGTTTTTTTTATTGTCTTCTATCTAGTTTTTTTTATGTATGGTATGTATTTTGCTTTGTAAACTCTGCCATCTTGTGGAGAAACCTGGAAAATTCAACTCAATATTATATTGTCACAGCATGGCAAAACATTAACAAACAGGTATGTTGAAGTAGCTGATGATTTGTTGGCATTTAATTTCATTTGCGGGCAAACTTGCTTGTCGAAACTTGGATTCCACAGAGTGGGAAAAATGAAAGATCCTCCCTGTAATCATGACAATACCTAAACTATATGGCAGCCTGCAGTTCTCATTCTTCAAAATACAAACAACTGCTCAACAACAGGTATAAAAAGCCCTACTAATGAAACAAACCTACATTAACAACAATGCTGGAAAGACATGCATAGTGCTTGCTATGCGATTCATAAAACTGAATGTAACGCAAAGATAAATGAACATTACCAATGTTACAACTTAGCATATGTAAAGTGTACGCACTTTCTAAAAAGTACAAAATTGTAAAATGGCATGACACCTTCAAAGAAAAGGATTCATACACTGCAGAGGAGCTGTTATTATAGGCTCTGTCCCAAATGGCCCACTTCATGTGCACTTTCGGTCTTGTGGACTTGCAATGGCTGCCGCGTGCGCGTGTCAATTACGTCCATGAGACCGTAAATGGTGTCCAGTTTAGTCCTTTTAGGTTTCAGAAGGGTGCTCACGAGTGTCACTAAAATGACAAATGGGACACCCTACAGCAGGGGTGCCTAATCATGCTCCTGGAGATATACCTGCCTGCAAAGTTCAGCTCCAAACCTAATCAAACACAACCGAACCAGCTAATTAAGATCTTCAGAAGCGCGTGATAACTCCTGACCGTTGTGTTGGATCTGGACTCTTCAGGTTGGTAGATCTCCAGGAACAGGATTGGGAATTATAATCTGTTATTTAAAGAAAGTCATAAGTGAGAGTGAATCGGAGTGAACTTGCATGCATGACGCGAAGACGAACATGATGACCAGGGTTGCCAAGTCCATGGTTTTCCTGCAGAATTGGGATGCTTTAAACTGTTGCTGCTGATTCAATCAAATTCAAATAGAAACAACACAGTAAAGTGAAAAGTTACAACTGCATGATGTAACCACCTTTTGTATAAACGTGCACTGTACAGGTCTAAAGAATGTTTTTGCTCAGGTGCCAAAATGTCTGCCGAATAGATAAAAGTATTGCTCAGCAACAAAAACAATTAGAGGGAACATTGGACGGCGTGTTGCATCTGATTTGAGACCTGTGAGCTTTGAATTGTACTCTGCGTACTTACAAGTTCAAGATGCTAATGTTCAAGAATATAGTGTCTTAAATTCAATATGGATTGGATTGTCATTATAGACCTAATGGACACACACTTTCATATCGAAATTCTGCCACAGCGTAGGAAGTATCTCAGGTTCACTATCGGGGCGAAGCTTACCAATATCGGGAGCTTCTGTTCAGCCTAACCTTGTCACCCCGCATATTCAAGAAGTGCATGGATGCTACGCTGACTCCAGAGAACTCAATTATAATGATGACTGGCTCATATTGGCCCAGTCAAAGGAGTTCAGCATTAAGATGTTGTTCTTGGTTGTTTTTGAGAATTTGGGGATGAGACTGAAGATCAGAAAACGTGATCTCTTCCCGAGGCAGAAGATAATGTTTCTTGGATTGGTGTGGGATTCAATTTCCATGCAGGTACACTCCTGCTAAAATCGAGTACATTCTGATCGCCATGAAGGAAACCAAGGTAGGTCGATAAATTCTGTCCAACAATACCAAAGACTGTATTGCCAGCATGATAACTTTGGGGCTGCTATACATGAGACCATTTCAGATGTGGCTAAAAGCTGAAGATGATAAGGGCAGCATGCAGAGTGCTTAGTTCCCTTTCAATGTGCAGGAGTCCCCGGTTCCACAATAAGGTCTTGTTGTCATTGCAAGAATGCCTCCCTTATAGGATGGGGTGACTTTCTGAATGGTCGCCCGGCCCAGGGGCTCTGGGAAGGCAGACATCTCCTTAACATTAATTGCCTGGAGATTCCTCCTATTTCTGTCTCTCGGGTACTTCCTCCTAGACCTGAGGGGCTACAACATGTTGGTACTGTATGGACAGACAACATGTCAGTAGTCTTACATAAATCATCAGGGCAGATTGCATTCACACCCCTGTTCAGATTGGTGCAGTCACCATTCCAGGGCATTGAAATATGGGAGCACACATCTGGTCGAGGCAGGTGCTGAGGCCTGGGGAATAGAGACTACACCTCAAGGTAGAGGTTCAACAGAGCAGAATTGGATCTGTTCGCCTCAGAGGAGTCGACCCACTGTCCATTCTGGTTCCCCATCACACCTCTACGTCTACATCCCCTAATCAGCAGTTCTGAGTGTGGTTCTCGGACCTGATATCTCTCCTGGAAGGCTCTCCCTGGAGATTCAGATGATATTTCACCCCAAGCCCGAGATGTGGAAGCTGTCGGTCTGGTCCCTGAGGTGTCAGGTCCTGAGGATTTTTGTCAATCGCTCAGGCTTGTGAAGTGAATCCGATTAATTACTAGTCTGCTTTGGAGGCCGTGGCTTTGGAGGTTCCCCATCTCCAAGCAGCTTCTGTCCCACTGAATTGTTGATGCAATTTCTTTCGCCTATGAGCCTTTTGGGATGTCTTCGCCTCTAGGCGTCAGAGCCACTAGGAGTGTGGATTCTTCTAAGGTCACAAAAGTTGATGAAAAACACAGCAACTTTTTTGAGCAATGTTGCCAAGCGATGTTGCTTGGGCACTTTCCCATTGAGAAGAGGCAACAAATTTCTATCTGGATACATTAGATCTGTCGTGGGCCCTGTGTCTCACCTTTGACGGCAACATTGCCCAACAACATTGCTCAAAAAGTTGCCCTGTGTATCATAACCTTAAGGCTGGTACTCTCCAGGCCACACACATTCATTAGGTTTTAATAGTTTGGATATGGATTCAACCCCAGGATCCCAGGTTGTTTTGGGTTAATTCTTCTTTTCTGGCCACTTTATTTTGATGGTCCCTTTAACACATTCTGATGACTATAAGTAATGTTGCCCCAATATGTCTACTAACGCTCAGACTGTTAATAAAATAAAGTGTTACCAAAAAAAAGAAATCACAACCTTTTGGTCGGTCATTTTTTCACTTTGCTTATAAGCATGCAACGCCTCTAGGGATCAAGTGTACTATACTGGGTGCATGGTTTCTTTTTAGTCGTTAGCTAAAAGGTGCGCCCTAATGAGATGTTGTGCTGTGGCAGACTGGTCCTTTTCTTAGACGTTCATTGATTTTATAATTTTGACAATGAATGTACAAAGAAAGATACATCAGAAACCTTCAAGAGGTTAACAGGTTTATGCGCACTTATACTTCACAACATAATTTGCTGAATATCATCCAGTCTTAGAGATTCACGCAGTCTCTGTGAAAGAAGATAAAGAAGATTCTGTATGCTTTTTAATCAAATTAACTTCCTTTTTAGCCTTTTGATTTGCGCAGAATGCTTTGCCTCTATGCATTAGATTGTGCCCTTTAAGTCTTTAAAATTCAGTTTACCTGTGGGACTTGCAGTACGCTTCATCCTTGGGTAGTGGGGCCTACTCCACCTGGTTAATATGCCTAATAATATGTTTGTGGTGTGACCCCAACGTCATGACGCAGTGTTCAGTTCCACTTGAAAGGAAACGTCTCAGGTTACGTATAGTAACCCTGTCACTTAGAGTGGAACGAGACACTGCATCACTTTGCCATAGATCACGCAATGCCTGAAAATGTCTTCCTTCAGGAAATTAGACTCTGGTGATGTGCATCTATTTATGGTCTCAGTAAGCGAACAGCTATGTCACCTGACCACACTGTAGGCCAATAGAATTGCCGTGTTTTCACACGTCCATTAGACACCAGCTCACACAACATCTCTTTCCCCTTTCATGTTATATAGAATTCATTTATTATGGTGACGTTTATATATGGTTAACCACACCATAATTGCTGCAACGTGACTTTTGAACTGAATTATTTAAAGAAACGAATTCAAAAGAGCGATTCTTTGTCAAATTGGACATTTTTAGTCAGGAGTGATGCTGCTCCCTCTCCTGTTTTACCTGGTATTGTTGTATCAACAGCCTCGGAGAAGCTCATCCCGCATCTCACAGGGTGTGTTAAATATTGCTCACACATCATATTGTTTTCTCAAGCATGAGCTTTAGCCTGACAAGACTGAGAGGAACTAAACAGAGTGTGGATGTACTGACCTTTCAGTGTTTCTGGACGAGTGCATCTACAGTTTGTTGAGAATGCCAGCACTGCCCAGTCACTGTTGTACATGTCAAATCAAATTATTTTAGCTGAGTCATCAGCACCTTCATATTTACCACATTATTGCTTTCAGACTCATTTTAAACTGAATAATTTAAGGACATAAACTAGCAACATGCCTGTTAAAAATTGCATTGTGTATTGTAATTGCAGTAATGAGATATATTTTTCTCAACCTTTAGGATGTGATTTCTAACCATTCATTTATTTTGTAAATTACATAATTATTTAACATCAGGTAAATTAAATCTAGCAGCATCATAAGGGTTCTTAACATAAAACCAAGCAATTTCCAAAAGATCCAGAATCCTTGTTCAAAAATAACCATTACTTCAGCCTACACACACGACACGCCTCACACCTCTTTTTGGTCTTCTTGTATTCAACAGACTCTTTAGGATATTTACTTTTATTCAACGGCAGGAAACGAGAGCTGAACAATAAATGCAGTGTCAGGGCCTCAAGTCCTCTGAGCATAACCACTGGGTGACTATTGTCTGAACTTCCTGTTAACGTGTGTGTAATACGCACTTAAACTTCTGTCAGTTCAGGGTGACACAGCCATCTGGGAAATATATTGGAGAGTTTGTTTTACTTTAAACCAATGAAAGGTTCAAGCCTTAGCAGAGCTTCAAGTGCTTTGCAATGTAGCATATAGTGATATTATTTTGGGTAAAGTTCTAAGAGTACTTAGTATACTATTTTATACAAGTGTTCGGTCAAATTTGTGAAAAATAAAAAACAAATAGACATGAATTTAATAGTTTTCTACTTTGGCATTTTGCACTACAACAACTCTAAAATTAAGCTCATATCTGCATGCCTCATATAAAGTATGCAATTTGTGGCATCTAATGCCAGTGTTTCTTACACTGCTTTTTAACTTTGGCACACCTATACTGCTGAATGGTCAACACAATAAAAAAATATTTTTTGTCACTGAATGTAATAAGATAATGAAGACAGGGTGCTACAAAAAATGGCAAGAAAAAGACAGCGTAACAATTTTTTTTTATAATAGTAGAGCAGTGTCAGAATCACAAACAAATTACTTTTTTACAAATAACAGGTTTTTAAAAGATATCCCTGCGAAATTCGACAAAAGTGCACACCAGTCTATCACAGGGCTCTCTCTCTCTCTCTCTCTCACACACACACACACACACACACACACACACACACACACACACACACACACACACACACACACACTCACACACACACACACACACACGCACACACACATCCACATCGGTCAGTTTAGGGTCTCCAATTCACCTATCCTGTTCGCAATCTTTGCATTGTGGGGGAAATCGGAGCACCCAGAAGAAACGTCTCGGTTACTAATGTAACCTCGGTTTCCTATAAGAAGGGAACGAGTATTGCGTAAGTTAGCTTATGCTATGGGAAAAGTCCTTTTCTCGAGAATATTGAAGCAAATTTTTTAAAACGCAGTGCAGCTGCACAGCAGACATACAGCTGAGCCCCTTAACTCGCTCATTGGCTTGTGCTGCAGCAACTGCACGAATCTATGATGAGCTAGGATGCGCAAACCAATCAGGACGCTTTGCGCCCATGCATGTCAGAGCTCGCCAGAATGGGCGTGGCTTATAGCTATATATATAGCCCCTTATAGCCCCATTTCGCCATAGAATTCAGGTTAAATCGACTGAAACGATCCCCTGATCAAACCACAGTAGTTATGCAATACTCGCTCCCTACTCTCAGGGAATCGAGGTTACGTTGGGAACCAAGACGTTCACTTTCGGAGAGGTCTCTCGTATTGCGTAAATTAGCTTACGCTATGGGAACCCCTCTCAAAATGCTGTGTGTGCTTTAAAAACTTCGCCCCATAATATAGCCTAGGGCCAAGCGGCCGAGGCTCATAGAAGAGTGAAGTTATTAGTCATAGCCAGGTCTGTGGCGCTGCGCAGGTATCTGAAAGCTTCCGGTTCAGATCCAGACTCATCCATTGAGTAGAGAAGTTTGGCCTGAAAAACCTGGAGGACAGCCATGGTGTGAAGCGCCGACGCAGCTTGGCCAGCGGAGGCGTAGGAGCTGAAGTGGCGAGGCAAGGCTTCGATGGGTGGATACTTGTTTCCATCCCATAGCGGTGGGCGGGCAGAGGTGTGCGGCCACCGGCTCTTCGAGGGGAGGAATCGCTTCGTACCCTTTTTCCACAGTGCCGTCGATGGTCGAGATCGTTGAGGAGAATGAAGGCTTTAGATGAGCTGAATGCGACGCTTTCCGCGACTTCGTTAGCTCGTTATGCACTTCTGGAAAGAAGGGGGCGGGTCTCTGCTGAGGGGCCTGTCGGCGCCCCTGCAGGAACCATTCGTCCAGCCTGCTGCGTGTGGGAGAAGACCACTCAACGGCCTTAGTTAGCACGCGGAGAAGCTCTGCGTCAAAGCTGGTTCTCACGTCATTCGTGCTGGCTTGTGTTGAGGGCACGGGGTCAGTCACGGAGCCCGCCCATTCCTCACATTCAGATGCAGTGAGAGAAACGCTGTCATCCTTCTCATCTTCCTCTTCTGATCCACCAAAGGAGACGAGACCGGCTGCTTGCTGAGAGGGGCGCTGGTCCGCCTGAGTAAATAGGACCAGTGAGGGTGTTTCTCTGGGAGAGAGCGAGGCATGCGGGGACTGGCGTGTGCTCGCTCATGTTCATCCGCTATGGCATCCTCTGTGCGCTGCGCTTTTTCTTGCGTGGGTCAATCAGAGGAAAGGCTGGAGCGGGAGGCACAGGGTCGTCGTGGGTGAACGTAGCCAGACGAGAGCGCAGGGTGGAGAGAGCCATTTCATCACATCCCGGGCAGCCGCCCTTAGCGAGTGCAGCTTCCGCGTGGTCACAGCCCAGACAGGAAGCCCAGAGGATGTGATGATGCATGTCATTTGTTTCCAAAAATATTATAATTTATTTTATCTGTTATTTATTTGCATTGTACTGTGACTTTCCAGTCACTACAATGCAAATAGACAGTGCATGAGGAAAAAATATTTGTCTAATTGTCATATTAGAACACTTAAACACATACACTGCATCATCATGTCGTCACAGAGAGGGGCTCTCCATGGTAACGCGCCATGAAGAGGCTGCAGTCCCTGAGGAAGAGCGAGCGCGCGCGCGCGTGTGTCTGGGGATCTGGTCATGTGGTCTCACAAGATGGCGACTTCAGTGCTGGGATGTGAGGAGTGAATCAGACCTGCAGTAAAACACACAGCGCTCATCACACAACTGCTACTCACACACCCGATCATCTCTCCTCACACAACACATTCATTCTCCAGTGCTCGCTGTTGCTTTCTCTGGGATTTAAAGTTGAGCTCGTCAACATCGCTTATGCATGATTCCTAGATTGGACAATTCATCAAAACCCATCGCCTTCAGAATATAATCATATAGTCAGATTCGTTCCTTGAGGAATAACTGTGGATGTGAGGATATAAGGCAGATTGTGTGTGTTATTCAAACCTTTGTCCATCTGGATCACTGACTGCAATGGCCATCCATGTGTTCGGTGAGTCGATCATATTTCATTGCTTTTATTATAGTTTATATGCCAACAGATCGCAGTGTGTAATGTGTGTGAACGCAAACACACACATAGATTTGACACATTTCCCTTTGAGCGTGTGATGTTGCGCTTCATAACATGATATATTGTATCATTTTTTCAGTGGAAAGTAACAATAGTCACTGACCATCAGGGTTTTTATTTGCATCATTGCGTGTAGATGAACACAAGTCACAATGAGATCATGCAGACAAAATAAGTTTGACTTCACCCTGCAGTTTGTCATTGTTCTGATGTTATTGGAGGAGATCAGGTTATTCTTCTCTTTTGTTTGTCTTATTTGCTTTGTTGAAGTAGTCGCAGTATCGTCCTTCAAATAGCAACAGGTTAATAGCATTGAACCAGCATGGAGAAACGCATGTTGACATGTTCTTTGACTCAATCTAAAATATTTCAAGCAAATTAAAATGCAAGATGTTTATGAGCTCATATTAATTATTAGACTAGAATAAATTAATTACTGGTCTATAGAATAGAATAAGCGGTTTATACATTTCATCATAAATAATGTCACAGCAGGACATTAGCAGCATTTCAAATGAACTTGTGAACAAAAGGTGATTCAAATGAATGAAAAACCATCTAAATGCACACATTTGAACCTAAAACCTGAATTTGATTGAAAACAAGCTCTTGGACATGTTATATATCAGGATATGGCCTCAAACACTTGTTGATATTATGGAGAAAATGTGTGCTCTTATCTTTGGACGAGGAGACATAGTTTTTCTATTAATATGTAATGCTGAATCATACACGCAGATTATCAGGTCTAGTGTGTGACTGTTATAAGAAGATAAGGTTAAATGCATAGTTCATCCAAATTTTTTTTTTTAAATCCCTTAATTTACTTGTTCTCAAGTCATCCTCGGTGTATGAGTTTCTTCTATCAGATGAATACAATCAGAGTTATATTAATAAACACTCTTTAATGTTCCAATAATGGCAGGGAATGGTACCTTAGATTTTAAAGCCCAAAAAAACGCATCCATCCATCATAAAAATAATCTGAATGGCTCCATAATGTTAATAAAGCCCTTCTGAAGTGAAGAAAAATATCCATATTTATAAGTCTAACTCATAAACTATAATCACTGGCCTCCGGTAGCAGCCGTGTGCGAGTCGAGTTCTGGCGAGTGGAAGAGTGACCTCTGACCCGACGCAAGATATTGACAAACGTGGAAGCGCAGAGGACAGAGCGAAACACCAGTCAGGAATTAAAAGTGTAAAACAAGAATTTTTAAAGAGAAATGTGGGAGGAACTTGAATTTGTTGCCCAGCTCTATTTGTTTGAGCCGCGAGAGGCGTCAAAGCTTACGCTAGTCCTAAATCATACGCCATTTGTCAGGTCAAAGGTCCATTGTCATGCGTCGGGTCAGAGGTCACCCGTCATGCGTCGGGTCAGAGGTCACCCGTCATGCGTCGGGTCAGAGGTCACCCGTCATGCGTCGGGTCAGAGGTCACCCGTCATGCGTTGGGTCAGAGGTCACCCGTCATGCGTTGGGTCAGAGGTCACCCTTCATGCGTCGGGTCAGAGGTCACCCGTCATGCGTCGGGTCAGAGGTCACTCGTCATGCGTCGGGTCAGAGGTCACTCATCATGCGTCGGGTTAGAGGTCACCTTTCATGCGTCGGGTCAGAGGTCACCCGCCATGTGTCGGGTCAGAGGTCACTCGTCATGCGTCGGGTCAGAGGTCACTCGTCATGCGTCGGGTCAGAGGTCACCCGTCATGCGTCGGGTCAGAGGTCACCCGCCATGCGTCGGGTCAGAGGTCACTCGTCATGCGTCGGGTCAGAGGTCACCCGTCATGCGTCGGGTCAGAGGTCACCCGCCATGCGTCGGGTCAGAGGTCACCCGTCATGCGTCGGGTCAGAAGTCACCCGTCATGCGTCGGGTCAGAGGTCACTCGCCATGCGTCAGGTCAGAGGTCACTCGTCATGCATCGGGTCACTCGTCATGCGTCCGGTCAGAGGTCACCCGTCATGCGTCGGGTCAGAGGTCACTCGCCATGCGTTGAGTCAGAAGTCACCCGTCATGCGTCGGGTCAGAGGTCACTCGCCATGTGTCAGGTCAGAGGTCACTCGTCATGCATCGGGTCACTCGTCATGCGTCCGGTCAGAGGTCACTCGTCATGCGTCCGGTCAGAGGTCACCCATCATGCGTCGGGTCAGAGGTCACTCGTCATGCATCGGGTCACTCGTCATGCGTCCGGTCAGAGGTCACTCGTCATGCGTCCGGTCAGATGTCACCCGCCATGCGTTGAGTCAGAGGTCACCCGTCATGCGTCGGGTCAAAGGTCACTCGTCATGCGTCGGGTCGGAGGTCACTCGCCATGCGTCGGGTCAGAGGTCACCCGCCATGCGTCGGGTCAGAGGTCACCCGTCATGCGTCGGGTCAGTGGATATTTTTCTTACACAAACACATGGCTTTGCTTCAGAAGGCCTTTATGAAATCTCTGGAGTCGTATGGATTTCTTTTATGATGGACGGATGCACTTTTGGGGGGTTTCAAAAATCTAAGGTACCATTCAATCCCATTTTAAAGCTTGGAAAAGAGACAGGATATTTTTTATACTGGCTCAGAGTCCAAATGCTTCAAACTTGGAAGTACCCTTTGTGATGAACATAATAGAATGTTTTTTTTTCTATTTTGGATGTTTCTGAGAAAGGAAGAGGAAGCTGTCAGAGGCTTTTTCCTTGGAGAGAGAGAGAGAGAGAGAGAGAGAAAGAGAGAGAGAGAGAGAGAGAGAGAAAGAGAGAGAGAGAAAGAGAGAGAGAGAGAGAGAGAGAGAGAGAAAGAGAGAGAGAGAAGAGAGAGAGAGAGAGAGAGAGAGAGAGAGAGAGAGAGAGAGAGAGAGAGAGAGAGAGAGAGAGAGAGAGTTGTTGTAATGAGGAGTGCAGTATTGTGGAGCGGGGCCAGTCGTGATGTGAAGGGCCTCTCCTCTATTGTTCATGAAGTGCTCACTGCAGGGTCTTTACACAGGGTTTCCTGCTCGTATTCATTAATCATATAATGAACACTCGGAAGAAGCATCTACATCTTACTGTCAGCTTAACTGCAAATTCATTCAGAAACGCCACCAAAATTGTATCCTGTGCAAAATATCCTGTATTTAAAAAAAGAGAACTAAAAATAAGAAGTCTCTTCTGTTTATCAAGCCTGCATTTAATAATTTGATGAAAAATACAATAAAACTGTAATATTGTGAAATAATGTTACAATTTAAAATAACTGTTTTCTATATTAATATATAGTGAAATGTAATTTATTCCTGTGATCAAAGCTGAATTTTCAGCATCATTACTCCAGTCTTCAGTGTCACATGATCCTTCAGAAATAAAGTGACAACAGCCTAGTTACCTGAGGTCATTATTAATGCTAATCAAACAACAAAAGAGAAAATCTCTCACTGTTCGTCTTAATCGCTTTTTGTCATTTTAGTAAGAATAAATGTATATTTAATTTATAAAGCAAAGACTATGCATTGTTTTTTTTTATACATTTGATTACTTTATACGTTTTATGCAGTATTTCCAGTGGTTGTTTTTTAGGCTAGAATTAATTTTTTTTTTATATTTTGGTATATATTTTGGTTATATTTTAATATAATATAATATTTCCTCTGTGTCTTGCATTGTCAAATAAAATGAATATAATAGTAATAAAAGGGTTTTAGTAAAAAAAAAAAAAAAAAAAAACTTTAATAAAATAATATAAAAACTGCAACTCCTCCTGTTGTCCAGCAGACGGCAGTCTCACACCATCAACACACACACGTGAGGCTCTTGAGATGTTTGCTTTGGCTTACACATACTCATGTCACATCACTAATACACATAAAGATGTAAACATGAATTCTACTAGCGTTTCTTTGAAATGTGTCATTTTTCATGCGCGAGCACTTGTTTAATTGAATCATGTCTCTTTTTTCCCTCTCAGATAATGATGAGTACAGACCTCCCGTGTGGAAATCCTATTGTAAGTGTACTTAATAATTCAGCGACAAATAAAAGTGCAAAAAAGTGTTTTCTGTAAAATTTCCTTTGCAGTAAGATTTCACAAGTAAACATAATTCTAGTAGAGTATCTGGAGAAGTACAGCTAATAAAAAGTTATTTCAACTGCATTTTCCCAAAAAAATAAGCCATATACATAATACAGAAATGCGCAGTTAGATATGTATATATAATAAACAGTATATTCCCCTTGTCCTGTTTGATTGTAATAGTGTACCAGCTCCAGCAGGAGGCGCCGCATCCACGCAGAGTCACATGCACATCTGAGGTGAGTGTGTGAATATCTACACTAGAATCGCAACACAAATAAGCTCTCTGAAAATGAAAGGGTTTTAATAAATGTGTAAATGTAAGACAAAAACATGTGAAGCGCCCCCTGGAGGAAGACACATTAAGGACTATCTATCTCATGTGTGCTTGTGTTGAGCCCTGTCCTGTGCTGTTTGCTCACAACCCTCAGTTCATATAGTTTGTTGATATTTCTGTGCATGGTAAATGTTTTGGGATCAGCGGGAATATTAAATAGGTCACCCATCTTCACTGAATTACTAATTGCACGATGGTCTAGACCTCTGGTCCTCCAGAGGCGAGATGCAATATGAACAGCGCAGAAGAGAAGTGCGCCGCTCCATTACTCAGGCTGATATTAGTGGCAGTAATTAAGGATGGAGATTGGAGATGCTGCTGTTGAATTATTCATCTGCATCATGATAATCTTGTGTTTGTGGAAACGGCCTCCGGTCCAGCGCTGCGTTTAGAGACGGGGGTGAAACATTTAAACTCATTGCCCTGCCCCATCACAGTCTGAACAGATGAACATTAATTATGAAATCTGATGGTCACTATTAGCTGCTGTTTGGTATGTTCTTTAATGATAATATGATGGATTTATAATATGGTGGTGATCATATTGGTGTTCATAATATTTAGGCTATATATTTATTTATTTAATTAAGAATTAAGTTTGATTAAGCCTGTACTCGTTCTATCCTCATGATCACAATTTTCACCTTAAAATGAAAAGCAAGTCATTTGAAAATGAAGCCTATTTTAGGACTTTATTGTTTATTTATTTTTTTCACAAAAATTAAACAAATTTATCCCCAGTAAAAATTACTGTCGCACAATTTTGTGTAAATTTTGTGTTCTTTAATTATTTAAATCAGTAGAAATTATAAACAGCAAAACAAATACGGTGATGGTTTAATACTTAAAATTACATTTTTATTTATACATTTATTTATTCTTTCAGAATTTAGAAATAAGATTATAAAAAGCTAGTTACATTTCACACCAAAATGAAAAGAACAATAATTTGTACTTTATTTTTTGGCTAATTTTTTTTTTGCCTATTTTAGTTTTTTGTTGTTGCTTTGTGACATTTTTCATGACAATAAACACATTCATCCCCAGTAAAAATACAATAGTACTTTTGTTTTACATTTATAGCAAAACAAATGCAGTGATAGTTCAAATACTATTAATTCATTCATTCAGAATTCAGTTTGATTCTGCATTTTTTCTTTTGCATTGACATTATTTTCCCCATTAAACATTACTGTAGTACAATGATTTTTTTTTTTTTACTTCAAGCAACATTATAGGCAGCACAACAAATACCACAATGGTTTAACATTTAATTGTACTTATTTTTTTGTTGCATTGTTAAAAAAATACAAAATCGTACAGATCATAAAATAGGCTGAATTTTCTTTAAGCAAAATGCAATTTTCAATTACTTCTTTTTAATTTTTCAATGACATATGTCCTGAATATTTCTTGACAGATTTCCCTTCAGTTTTTCTGAACTTTTCTGTCTCGACTGACTTTGCTTTTTTTAAAGCAGGCAAACGCGATCCTTCACGAGTGGTGTAGCACTAATATTCTGTTAAGTTTTAGTGTAACCGGTGTTTTATATATTTGCATGTTCTCGTTGATCATAAAGAACATGCTCCTCCAGAAAGCCATATGCTCTAGTGCCTTTTAAAGCCGTAGACGTGTGTGTGTGTGTGTGTGTGTGTGTGTGTGTGTTTGGAGGGAGTTTTAATAAGATGTTGATCTGCTGAACACTGATGGTGTCTCCTGCTGTTAGCACAATTCAGCAGGTATTTTACCCCCCACCCCCCCCCCATCCCGCCTCAGCTGACTGGACCTCTTCTTAATTAATGCTGGATTAACATTAAACAGATGCACGCTGCTTTTCATGTTTATCTCAAGGGCTTCTTAAGGATTCATTCTGGCCCGTTCCCCGCTCTGGGCTTCTGGCCATTATCTGCCCCTGTAAAGCGCATCAGTCCTGTGCGGGGCGGGGGGTTATTGTGCCAAGAGGTTTAACCCAGTCTAATCCCCTTCAAATGGCCCCACGTTTATTTTTTTTGCATTTAGAACATGCAAATCAGTGAGCAAAGTCCTCACACACACACACACACACACACACACACACACACACACACACACACACACACACACACACACTGTCCAGAGCTCAGCACACAACTCACTGGACACTTCAAAAGCGTTCGGCTTTCCTTTTATCAAGAGTCATGATGACGGATAGTGCTTTTGCGTCAGGACGTGGCGACCTCAGTGGCCCGCCTAATTTTAAACCCATAATCCGTATTTATTGTAATCTAGGTCATTATTTTTTTTACGTCGCAGAATTTTCTTTGTGGTTGTTCCATGTTAAGTGTTCAGCAAACACAAAATGGTGAAATTTTGAAAGTTGTGTCCCAGGAGTTCATAGTTGCCAGGATTTTTTAAAATAATTTAGACACTGAAATAGATATTCTGATTTCTTAGTTTGCTCATTTTCAAAACGTGTCTTCATTAATGCAAATATCTAATCAGCCAATCACATGGCAGCAACTCAATGCAAGATCAAGTTCAAGTTCAAGTGCAAGAATAGGGAAAACAGGTGATTTAAGTGACTTTGAACATGCCATGGTCAGACGAGCTGGTCTGAGTGTTTCCAGAAACTGCTGATCTACTGGGATTTTCACACACAACCTTCTCTAGGGTTTACAGAGAATTATCAGAAATAGAGGAAATATCCAGTGAGTGTCGGTTCTGTGGGAGAAAATGCCTTTTTGAGGTCAGAGGAGAATGACCAGACTCTTTCAGCTGATAGAAAGACAACAGTAACTCAAATAAGCACTCGATACAACTGAGATCTGCAGAAGAGCATCTCTGAACACACAACACATCAAACCTTGAAGCAAAAGAGCATCTCTGAACACACAACACACCAAACCTTGAAGCAGAAGAGCATCTCTGAACACACAACACATCAAACCTTGAAGCAAAAGAGCATCTCTGAACACACAACACACCAAACCTTGAAGCAGAAGAGCATCTCTGAACACACAACACACCAAACCTTGAAGCAGAAGAGCATCTCTGAACACACAACACATCAAACATTGAAGCAGAAGAGCATCTCTGAACACACAACACACCAAACCATGAAGAAGAGCATCTCTGAACACACAACACATCAAACCTTGAATCAGAAGAACATCTCTGAACACACAACACACCAAACCTTGAATCAGAAGAACATCTCTGAACACACAACACATCAAACCTTGAATCAGAAGAACATCTCTGAACACACAACACACCAAACCTTGAATCAGAAGAGCATCTCTGAACACACAACACATCAAACATTGAAGCAGAAGAGCATCTCTGAACACACAACACACCAAACCATGAAGAAGAGCATCTCTGAACACACAACACATCAAACCTTGAATCAGAAGAACATCTCTGAACACACAACACACCAAACCTTGAATCAGAAGAACATCTCTGAACACACAACACACCAAACCTTGAATCAGAAGAGCATATCTGAACACACAACACATCAAACCTTGAAGTAGAAGAACATCTCTGAACACACAACACACCAAACCTTGAATCAGAAGAGCATCTCTGAACACACAACACACCAAACCTTGAAGTAGAAGAGCATCTCTGAACACACAACACATCAAACCTTGAAGCAGAAGAGCATATCTGAACACACAACACATCAAACCTTGAAGTAGAAGAACATCTCTGAACACACAACACACCAAACCTTGAAGTAGAAGAACATCTCTGAACACACAACACACCAAACCTTGAAGTAGAAGAGCATCTCTGAACACACAACACATCAAACCTTGAAGCAGAAGAGCATATCTGAACACACAACACATCAAACCTTGAAGTAGAAGAACATCTCTGAACACACAACACACCAAACCTTGAAGTAGAAGAACATCTCTGAACACACAACACACCAAACCTTGAAGCAGAAGAGCATCTCTGAACACACAACACAACAAACCTTGAAGTAGAAGAACATCTCTGAACACACAACACACCAAACCTTGAAGTAGAAGAACATCTCTGAACACACAACACACCAAACCTTGAAGCAGAAGAACATCTCTGAACACACAACACAACAAACCTTGAAACAGAAGAACATCTCTGAACACACAACACATCAAACCTTGAAGCAGAAGAACATCTCTGAACACACAACACAACAAACCTTGAAGCAGAAGAACATCTCTGAACACACAACACATCAAACCTTGAAGCAGAAGAACATCTCTGAACACACAACACATCAAACCTTGAAGCAGAAGAACATCTCTGAACACACAACACATCAAACCTTGAAGCAGAAGAACATCTCTGAACACACAACACAACAAACCTTGAAGCAGAAGAGCATCTCTGAACACACAACACATCAAACCTTGAAGCAGGAGAACATCTCTGAACACTAAACACACCAAACCTTGAAGCAGAAGAGCATCTCTGAACACACAACACACTAAACCTTGAATCAGAAGAGCATCTCTGAACACACAACACATTAAACATTGAAGCAGAAGAGCATCTCTGAACACACAACACTTCAAACCTTGAAGCAGAAGAACATCTCTGAACACACAACACATTAAACATTGAAGCAGAAGAGCATCTCTGAACACACAACACTTCAAACCTTGAAGCAGAAGAGCATCTCTGAACACACAACACATCAAACATTGAAGCAGAAGATCATCTCTGAACACACAACACACCAAACCTTGAATCAGAAGAGCATCTCTGAACACACAACACACCAAACCTTGAATAAGAAGAGCATCTCTGAACACACAACACATTAAACATTGAAGCAGAAGAGCATCTCTGAACACACAACACACCAAACCTTGAAGCAGAAGAGCACCTCTGAACACACAACACATCAAACCTTGTATCAGAAGAGCATCTCTGAACACACAACACATCAAACCTTGAAGCAGAAGAGCATCTCTGAACACACAACACATCAAACCTTGAATCAGAAGAGCATCTCTGAACACACAACACATCAAACATTGAAGCAGAAGAGCATCTCTGAACACACAACACATCAAACCTTGAAGCAGAAGAGCATCTCTGAACACACAACATATCAAACATTGAAGAAGAAGAGCATCTCTGAACACACAACACATCAAACCTTGTATCAGAAGAGCATCTCTGAACACACAACACATCAAACCTTGAATCAGAAGAGCATCTCTGAACACACAACACATCAAACATTGAAGCAGAAGAGCATCTCTGAACACAACACATCAAACCTTGAATCAGAAGAGCATCTCTGAACACACAACACATCAAACCTTGAATCAGAAGATCATCTCTGAACACACAACACATCAAACATTGAAGCAGAAAATCATCTCTGAACACACAACACACTAAACCTTGAATCAGAAGAGCATCTCTGAACACACAACACATTAAACATTGAAGCAGAAGAGCATCTCTGAACACACAACACTTCAAACCTTGAAGCAGAAGAACATCTCTGAACACACAACACATTAAACATTGAAGCAGAAGAGCATCTCTGAACACACAACACTTCAAACCTTGAAGCAGAAGAGCATCTCTGAACACACAACACATCAAACATTGAAGCAGAAGATCATCTCTGAACACACAACACACCAAACCTTGAATCAGAAGAGCATCTCTGAACACACAACACACCAAACCTTGAATAAGAAGAGCATCTCTGAACACACAACACATTAAACATTGAAGCAGAAGAGCATCTCTGAACACACAACACACCAAACCTTGAAGCAGAAGAGCACCTCTGAACACACAACACATCAAACCTTGTATCAGAAGAGCATCTCTGAACACACAACACATCAAACCTTGAAGCAGAAGAGCATCTCTGAACACACAACACATCAAACCTTGAATCAGAAGAGCATCTCTGAACACACAACACATCAAACATTGAAGCAGAAGAGCATCTCTGAACACACAACACATCAAACCTTGAATCAGAAGAGCATCTCTGAACACACAACACATCAAACCTTGAACAGAAGAGCATCTCTGAACACACAACACATCAAACATTGAAGCAGAAGAGCATCTCTGAACACACAACACATCAAACCTTGAAGCAGAAGAGCATCTCTGAACACACAACACACCAAACCTTGAAGCAGAAGAGCATCTCTGAACACACAACACACCAAACCCTGAAGCAGAAGATCATCTCTGAACACTCAACACATCAAACCTTGAAGCAGAAGAGCATCTCTGAACACACAACACATCAAACCTTAAGCAGAAGAGCATCTCTGAACACACAACACACCAAACCTTGAATCAGAAGAGCATCTCTGAACACACAACACACCAAACCTTGAATCAGAAGAGCATCTCCGAACACACAACACACCAAACCTTGAATCAGAAGAGCATCTCTGAACACACAACACATCAAACCTTGAAGCAGAAGAACATCTCTGAACACACAACACATCAAACCTTGAAGCAGAAGAACATCTCTGAACACACAACACATCAAACCTTGAATCAGAAGATCATCTCTGAATACACAACACACCAAACCTTGAAGCAGAAGAGCATCTCTGAACACACAACACACCAAACCTTGAAGCAGAAGAGCATCTCTGAACACACAACACATCAAACATTGAAGCAGAAGAGCATCTCTGAACACACAACACACCAAACCTTGAAGCAGAAGATCATCTCTGAACACACAACACATCAAACCTTGAAGCAGAAGAGCATCTCTGAACACACAACACATCAAACATTGAAGCAGAAGAGCATCTCTGAACACACAACACACCAAACCTTGAAGCAGAAGATCATCTCTGAACACACAACACATCAAACCTTGAAGCAGAAGAGCATCTCTGAACACACAACACATCAAACATTGAAGCAGAAGAGCATCTCTGAACACACAACACACCAAACCTTGAAGCAGAAGAGCATCTCTGAACACACAACACTTCAAACCTTGAAGCAGAAGATCATCTCTGAACACACAACACACCAAACCTTCAAGCAGAAGAACATCTCTGAACACACAACACATCAAACATTGAAGCAGAAGATCATCTCTGAACACACAACACACCAAACCTTCAAGCAGAAGAACATCTCTGAACACACAACACATCAAACATTGAAGCAGAAGATCATCTCTGAACACACAACACATCAAACATTGAAGCAGAAAATCATCTCTGAACACACAACACACTAAACCTTGAATCAGAAGAGCATCTCTGAACACACAACACATTAAACATTGAAGCAGAAGAGCATCTCTGAACACACAACACTTCAAACCTTGAAGCAGAAGAACATCTCTGAACACACAACACATTAAACATTGAAGCAGAAGAGCATCTCTGAACACACAACACATTAAACATTGAAGCAGAAGAGCATCTCTGAACACACAACACATTAAACATTGAAGCAGAAGAGCATCTCTGAACACACAACACTTCAAACCTTGAATCAGAAGAGCATCTCTGAACACACAACACATTAAACATTGAAGCAGAAGAGCATCTCTGAACACACAACACTTCAAACCTTGAAGCAGAAGAGCATCTCTGAACACACAACACATCAAACATTGAAGCAGAAGATCATCTCTGAACACACAACACACCAAACCTTGAATCAGAAGAGCATCTCTGAACACACAACACACCAAACCTTGAATAAGAAGAGCATCTCTGAACACACAACACATTAAACATTGAAGCAGAAGAGCATCTCTGAACACACAACACACCAAACCTTGAAGCAGAAGAACATCTCTGAACACACAACACACCAAACCTTGAAGCAGAAGAGCACCTCTGAACACACAACACACCAAACCTTGAAGCAGAAGAGCATCTCTGAACACACAACACACCAAACCTTGAAGCAGAAGAGCTCCAGCAGCAGAAGACACACACCGGTGACTGTCCTGTCAGCTGAGAACAGCAAAAAGAGGTGACAATTCACACAAGCTCTGCAAAACTGGACAATAGAAGAATGAAAAAGCATCGCTTGGTCTGATGAGTCTCAGTTTCTGCTGCAACATTGAGATGGTCAGGTCAGATTTTGGTGTAAACGCATGAAAGCGTGATCATCCAGTCTTGTATCAGCGGTTCAGACGGCTGCTGGTGCTGTAATGGTGTGTTACATATTTACTTGGTACACTTTGGGCCACTAAGAACCAACTGAGCATCGTTTAAACACCACAATCTACCTGAGTATTGTTGCTGACCATCTCCATCCCTTCATGACCACAGTGTATTATCTTCTTCTGGCTCCAGCAGGATAACACAGACGTCACAAATCATCTCTAACTGGTCTCGTGATCATGACAGTGAGTTCACTAAACTCAAACGGCCTCCAGTCACCAGATCTCAGTCCAGTAGAGCAGATTTGGGATGTGGAGGAACAGGAGATTGTCATCATGGATGAGCAGCCGACAGATCTGCAGCAACTGTGTGAAAATATCATGATATCTGAGGAATGTTTCCAGCATCTTGTTGAATCTGCGCCATGAAGATCTAATGCAGTTCTGAACGCAAACGAGGGTCCAACTCTGTACTAACAAGGTACCTGATAAAGTGGCCGGTGAGTGTATGTAAAAAGTAGGAACCATTTATGATGTAAGTTTAACTCTGGTCGTTTTTTAGTGAAGAAAATATTTACAGAACAGTACATGATTTTGTTTGATTTATGAATCAGAACCACAGGTTATGTGAGAGTTAAAGAAAAGAGCCGTCGTCCTCACAGATTCTGTGGTCGTGTTGCTTTCATTCATTCTGTGTGTCCGAACCATCAAGGGTTTGATTTTTACTCCATTACCAGATTTCATTATCACTGCAGAGCGGGTTTGTGCTTTCTTGCTGTAATTGAATTATATTGCGACAAGATTCAGCTCAATCCTGATTGAGGCTTCATAGATTATCACGATTAATCAGTAACCATATTGCTTCTAATATTATTATTATTTTCTTTTTAATTATCTCATTGGCCAGATTGCTTGAACAAATGAGTTATCCAATTCATACGATAATTAGTATACTAGTCCAGATATGAGAGATCTTTTAATCCTCAATTGTCCTAAAACAATTTATACTGCATGTTATAATTTGCGACCTCAACATAGTCCAGTCCATTGATTTTGAATGCATGTTGTGAGGAAGCTGAGTGTGTGAGTGTGACCTCAGCTGTGTGTTGTAGATCTGTGTGTTGGGCTTGAGGAGCTCAGTGTGTCTCTCTCAGTGCTGGTGTGTGTTCCTGCAGAGATTTCTGTTCAGTACGACCCGTCTCTCACAGCGCTCGCCAAATCAAAGAGCCTCATCTGATATGAGGGCTTTTCGTGAACGTGTGTTCATGTGTGACGGAAGAACCAGACACTCGTTCCCTGTGTGAGAGTCTTGTGTAACTCTCTCTCAGAGGAGATTCATCTCTCACCTGTACAGTTAAGGCGCTTGTGGTGCATGATTTTAGTCCGTTTGTAACTTTTGCAAAAAAAATACTTGCACACTTAAACCTAGATCATTTGTAATGTGTTTTAAAGCTAAAGTGTGTGATTCCTCATTGACGAAGCCCTTTCTTCTAGTTCTACATCAGGGAGGCGTTTTTTGATGGACATCTGGAAATAAATGCTTTATTTCAACGATTTCTCAAAAAGAAGCAAATATCATGTACATGCAAACATGGTTTTCCTTATGCCGTTTTAGGGCTTTAACACACTCCTGTCATTGACGTTTGAGCAGTCAACATCTGGCTCAGATTGGGCTGTCAATGGTGATTCATGCATGTTAAATGCTAAATGTTTGGTGTAGCATTACCCACAGGACTAGGCTCAAACACTGTTTTTATGTTTTATTCTGGCTGAAATCGCACCAATTTTCATAATCCCCAAAAAATCTATTTAGTATAACGTGAACTGATGAATTGTGCACATTAAGAGCAGGAAAATGTATTCAAGTAAATGAGGTCGTTTTTCCTGATTTCTAAAATGGGAAAGACACAAATGTAATGAAATTAACATTATAAATGAGGTGAGAAATGAAACAATTGGCTCATTTTGCCATTGTCACCTGCTCATTGCTGATATTAGTGTTTAAAGATGCTGATAGAGAAACCCAGACAGAAATCAGACGCTCCCATTCTTCATGCAGAAAATACTGCACACTCAGCAGAGAAACACATACACAGACACACACACACACACACTCACGCACGCTCATACACACACACACACACACTCACGCACGCTCACACACACACACACACACACACTCACGCACGCTCACACACACACACACACACACACACACACACACACACACACACACACACACACACACACACACACACACTCACGCACACTCACACACATACACACACACACACTCACGCACGCTCACACACACACACTCACGCACAAACACACACACACACACACACACACACTCACGCACATGCACACAGACACACACAAACTTGTACACGCGCTCGCACACACACACACACACACACACACACACACACACACACACACACACACACACATTGATTGATTATCTCTATAGTGTTGCTGATTCCCATCATTAGCTGGTTTTATTACCCTGTCGGTCATCTCACCTACAACCCGCTTCACACACACACATAAACACACAACCCGGCTTTACAAAACACTTCTGCCTCTATTCTCATCAGGAAACGATGTTATTCCATCCCACATCCCATTTACCCAGGAACGTTCAGTCATTCACCGACTGACACTTCTGATTGTCTGCATGTTGAGTTTCATTACATTTTAAAGCTGAACTGGTTTGGTTTTGGTTTATTCCTCTCGGCTGTATATATTTCAGGGGTGTTAATGTTTTCTTTTCTTTCTGACTTTTGCATTGTGTAGCACCTTTTGTTTTGCTTATGTCATTGTTAAAAGTTCATATATTTTCCTCAGACCTTCTGCTGTATATTTTCCTGTTCTTCTGCTCTGCGTTTAAGACATGAATGTGTGTGTGTGTGTGTGAGAGAGAGAGAGAGAGAGAGAGAGAGAGTGGGGGAAGGGGGAGGATGCTTTGTGAATTGGATTCTCTGGGTCTCTGGAAGCTCGAGGTTCATCAGTTGGGAGGGTGTTGTGCTCATTTATTTGAGTTTTGGCTGATTACAGATGCTGTCATTGGATCAAGGGTTAAATGTCACCAACGAACATTTGTAGAAAACACATGACACTAAAATACTGCATTAAACATTGGTTTAACTACATAAGATGTAATATAAAACCCTGATGTATGATAAGAAAAAACAAAGAAATCTATGAAAAAGCATTCTGGGAATGTCAATTTACATTTTTGCACTGTAAATAAGGTGACTTGTTTTGTTTTTTTGTACATTCAGTTTTACTGCAAAACTTGCATGAAATGTCCCATTTACTGTTAACCAATTAATTTTTTTTTTTTTGCTGTAGCGTTTTTACAGTCTTATTCCATTAAAAATTATGATCATGATGAGTAAAGCCGTGTGTCCTGATAGATTTCAAAGTAATAAGCATAAAAATGCATGTGTATATATCTTTGAAAGAACATATATTGATTAAAAATAAATATATTTTAAATATGCATTTCTTCATTACTAAATTAATCTGATTAAAATCCAGATTAGCAGCATTTCTTACAGTATATGGCTGTCTGAAATACTGGCCAGTTGTGGCATTCTGTCAAATATTTTTGTATCCCTCATTAACAAACCGACATCATTTTAATATCCCACATTTTTTAAGTGGGATATTAAAATTATGTCTGCTGGTTAAAGAGGGATTGCTGGTTGTCAGTAACTCCGAAACCCGTGGAGTAAGTCAGTAAAATGACCCTGTCAACATCAGGGCCAGACGGTCTTCATTGGCATGATGTTGCTGGTGTTTTCATAAATTTTATAAATTGTTCCTTGAATTATACACACATTTCAAAGATCTCATAATTAACCCACAGGCCATCTGAGCAGAATTCACACTCTATTGCTATTATGACATCCCATTAAATACAAATAAAGGCCTATATATAATTCATATTAGAATAAGATGAAGTTTTGACTTCAGTTTCTTTATTTGATTTTCCTGTGAATTATTCAATTAAATAGTCACAATGCATAAATTTACATAGAATATTGGATTTCGTATTTTAGATTCATGGCACCTTTTCCATAGACATAAATTATTAAAAATGATATCAGCTGTATTTTACATATTCTGCGAAAGCGACTGGGATAAGTTTACCCGAGGGCTTCTGCCCCTGGCCGGGGGTCAACTTACCCCAGTAGTGGAGTGAGACACCCCTGTTTATGCACACTTCTTCCCTATATTCCACGATATTTCAAATGATGGAAATCTCTTATAATACTTAAGACTATACTGTTCTCCAAGTCTATGTGTGTTCCTGAGATTTTGATAAAGTATTTTGATTAAATTAATAACTTTTAGTAATGATATCTTTCTGTTGACTTTGCAGGTGGAGAATCGGCCCAAATACTACGGAAGAGAGTGAGTTTCATTAGACGCATTACTGAACCAGTTGGGATTCTACTGTACATGAATCCACAGTTGCATATTTGAATGTATATGCTATCGATATCCTATTTAAAGGCACAGTAAGCGATTTCTGAGAAACTCTGTTTACAGTGGATCAGAACGAGTAGCACAACACTTTTGTCAATCAGCAGTACACGGGGTGTGTCCACTCGTGATGGGGGAGGAGAGAGAGTGAGCCAATCAGCAGTACGGGGTGTGTCCACTCATGAAGGGGGAGGAGAGAGAGTGAGCCAATCAGCAGTACGGGGTGTGTCCACTCATGAAGGGGGAGGAGAGAGTGAGCCAATTAGCAGCAGGGACGTGTCTACTCGTGATGGGGGAGGAGAGATTGAGCCAATCAGCAGCAGGGGTGTTTCCACTCATGAAGAGGGAAGAGAGATTGAGCCAATCAGCAGCAGGGGCGTGTCTACTCATGATAGGGGAGGAGAGATTGAGCCAATCAGCAGCAGGGGTGTTTCCACTCATGATGGGGGAGGAGAGAGAGTGAGCCAATCAACAGCAGGGGCGTGTCCACTCATGATGGGGGAGGAGAGAGATTGAGCCAATCAACAGCAGGGGCGTGTCCACTCATGATGGGGGAGGAGAGAGAGTGAGCCAATCAACAGCAGGGGCGTGTCCACTCATGATGGGGGAGGAGAGAGAGTGAGCCAATCAACAGCAGGGGCGTGTCCACTCATAATGGGGGAGGAGAGAGAGTGAGCCAATCAACAGCAGGGGCGTGTCCACTCATGGTGGGGGAGGAGAGAGTAAGCCAATCAACAGCAGGGGCGTGTCCACTCATGGTGGGGGAGGAAAGTTTGAGCCAATCAGAAGTAGGGGCATATCCATTAATGGTGTGGGGAGGCGAGAGAGTGAGCCAATCAGCAGCAGGTGCGTGTTCACTCATGGTGGGGGAGGGGAGAGTGAGCAATTCAGCAGTAGGGAGGTGTCCACTCATGATGGGGGAGGAGAGATTGAGCAAAATAGCAGTAGGGGCGTCCACTCATGAAGGGGGAGGAGAAAGTGAGCCAATTAGTAGCAGGGGTGTGTCCACTCATGATGGGGGAGGAGAGAGAGTGAGCCAATCACCAGTAGGGGCGTGTCCACTCAAGAAGGAGGAGGAGAGAGTGAGCCAATCAGCAGTAAGGGCGTGTCCACTCAAGGAGGAGGAGGAGGAGTGAGTGAGCCAATCAGCAGTAGGGGCGTGTCCACTCAAGAAGGAGGAGGAGAGAGTGAGCCAATCAGCAGTAGGGGTGTGTCCACTCATGAAGGGGGAGGAGATAGAGAGCAAGAGGAGGATTTGAAGAAAGATTGTTGAAAGAGAGATGGCTGAGAGAGTTCAATAGAACAGTATTTATTTGAAAATACATTTTTGTAACATTTACTGTCACTTATTATCAATGTATGCATCCTTGCTAAATAAAATATGAATTCATAAAACTTTTGAACAGTAGTGTATTTTTCCTATTTAAAGCAAATTTGGTTTGAGCTCTAATGTGCTATTTTAGTAATACTCTCTGTCTGGTTTGCTGTGAAGGTATCATGGGATGATCTCCAGAGAGGAAGCTGACCAACTGCTCAGTGTGGCCGAAGGAAGTTATCTGATCCGGGAGAGCCAGAGACAGCCGGGCACATACACTTTAGCTCTGCGGTACGCCGACCTTCAACTTTGACCTTTGACCCTTTGGTCTCAAACCTAGAGCTTCACTCTTTCTCCAGTCTAACTCCCGTGTCTTGGCCCATGTGTGTTTGTCTTATTTTACCTCTGGCTGATGTGTGATCAGTGTAGTTAAATCATCACTCCTAATCTGTTTTAGCTATTCACAGAACACACACACGCTGATTTGTTTGGACGTAGAGCTGCTCAGTGGACATTTCTGATGGGAAAATGGGTTTGAGAAATGTTTCTGGGTTAGTTCACCTTAAAATGAAAATTCTGTCATCATTTACCCGCCCTCGTGTCGTTCCAAACCCGTAAGACCTTCGTTCATCTTCGGAACACAAATGAAGATCTTTTTGATGAAATCCGAGAGCTTTCTATCCTTCCATAGAGATCCAATGCAACTTCCACTTTCAAGCCCCAGAAAGATAGTAAAGACATCATTAAAGTAATCCATGAGATCCAGTGGTTTAACCTTAATTTTATAAAATGACACAAGTGCTTTGTTTACACAAAAAATACATTATTTACCTACTGTTCTTTTGAACTTTTTATTCATCAAATAATCCTGAAAAAGTATCACAGTTTCCACAGAAATATGAAGTAGCAAAACTGTTTTCAACATTGATGAGATTCATCATATTATACTGATTTCTGAAGGATCACGTGACACTGAAGACTCGAGTAATGATGCTGAAAATTCAGCTTTGATCACAGGAATAAATTGCATTTGACTTTATATTCACATAGAAAATTTTTATTTTATATTGTAATAATATTTCACAATTTTACAGTTAGTATTTATGATCAAATAAATGGAGCCTTGGTGACCAGAAGAGACTTCTCTCCAAAAACATTACAAAGTCACATTTTTGATTTGTATAGGTTAGGGTTTCAACAACTAATCTATAAAATCGATTATTATTGATAATGAAATAATTGACAACGAATTTTATTAACGATGAGTCATGGCTGGCCGCTGTGCTTGGAAACCATCAGCCAGCCACGTCGCTTTACAGTAGTGAATAACCCATTTCTAAGGACAATTTTTTAGTAATGTTTCGTTTTTTGTTCCGATTAATTGATTAATAAATAAATAAATCAACAGATTAATCGATTATCAAAATAATCGTTAGTTGCAGCCACTGATCTATATAGAATGACTGGTAGCTCATGACGTCATAAACAGTGAAGCCACCGCGCCGCCATATTGGTATTCCCTAGTGAGCTCAGGCGTTCTATTGAATCAATAGGAAATTGTATGATTTGACTGAGAAAACATTGCCTAAGGAGACACAGTTTTAAAATCTAAAGTCTCCATGTACATTCTTACCACTCAAACACCCTAAGCATTTAAATGGATATTTGTTTAAAGTCGAAATTTTTTCCTGCTTATTAAAAATTGCATTACATTAAGATGTAGCTAAATCTACTGTACAACAGTAGGCAAATATAATTATTTCAGTCAATTTCTTCAAGCTAAACCGAACTTTTATTTTGACGGGTTGCCGTGAATCTTTGACTTTCTGTGTGTGTTATGATATGACGATAGTTTTTCTCAAATGAAGCGGTAAAATGCTCATGAAGTGACGCTCAGATCGGCTCTGGAGAGGAAGTTCATCATGTCCTCATATCGTGAGGCAGCAGAGACTGAAACCTGCGCGAGCGTCACGAGTGCTTCTGTGTGTGTTTGTGTGTGTGGTAAATTGAACCGTGCGTCTGCGCCATTCATTCCCACAGAGACAAGCAGAACATGCAGGGTTAATAGCCAAGTTTTTTTCGGTTTAATATTCACAGACACTAGTATAATACATCGTGGTATAGGCTACATTGGCTTAAGTGCTCCTAGTAAAAAAGTTAGTGATGAGCCTCGCACTTAGATAAACACTGAAGCGATTGAAAGCAGCTATTAGTGGGTACCGAGAATATAATTTACCCAGTACTGCAGAAATGCTGGTATCGTCCCATTTTCAAAATTTCAGTACCGACTTGGTAACTTACCGAAGTAACATTACCGGTTCTTTTGACAACACTAGTAGAAGAATTAAGTTACTCTTGCCTCGGAGAAAACAACACAGGAATAGCGACAATTGTACATATAAATTACTACTTATAGGGCTTGAATTACAACCTGTGGGCAGTTTTTCTAAATCCTTTTGTGAACGTCGTTTTACACTTGTATGCAGCACAGCGGGTCATCTTAAAAGTACCGTCGAAGCTCGAAGCTGGAGCCTCTGCTGGTAGGGAATCGTAAGATGGCCGCTCGAACACTTCCGGTGGCTTCACTGTCTGATGGCAGTTTAGAACGTCATGAGCTATCCTGTCATTCTATATAGATCAGTGGTTGCAGCCCTAGTATAGTTTATGTAAATGTTAGTGAGAATTTTACTGTAAAAATGTTAGAGGACTTTTGTTCTTATTGTAAGTGTGTGTGTTTGTGTATAGGTTTGGCAATACTTGTGAGGGCCAAATGTCCTCACTTGTATAGTGAAATATCATGACAACCCTGACTAGTGAGGACATACTAGTCCTTATTAGTTAAAAAGGCTTATAAATCGTCCGAAACGTTTTTTTTTAATTTTTTTATTTGAATCTAGTGTTTTTCACATGTTTTTGTAATGGTAGGTCTAGGGGTTAAGCCATTAACCTGATATTAAATCAATGGAAGTCTTTGCAATGTCCTCCTCAAATATAGTGAAATAGGTGTGTGTGTGTGTGTGTGTGTGTGTGTGTGTGTGTGTGTGTGTGTGTGTGTGTGTGTGTGTGTGTGTGTGTGTGTGTGTGTGTGTGTGTGTGTGTGTTTTTGTGTGTGTGTGTGTGTGTGTGTGTGTGTGTGTGTGTGTGTGCATGCGTGCCGGCCGCACTAGACACAAAAAGTCTAGAGATAATCCCTTTAATCTGCTCACTTGAGCAGACGGACACACACTGCTACACGCTGCACGCGGCTGCTTTCCAGTCCAAACAAACACACACACTCTCTCTCTCTCTATCTCTCTCTCTCTGACTCTCTCTCTCTCTCATCCGCTCGTCCTCAGGCATGTGATTCCTCAGAGAAAGCATCTGTTGTGTCCTGTGCACAAAACCTTTAACATCAAACAGCTCTGTTGCCATCAGGCTTTAATGACATTAGCCTTTGTGCATATGCTAGTGTGTGTATCTGTGTGTGTGGTGCGTCTGTTTCCATGCGTGAGTCAAGAAGCCATACAAACCTCTAACGGTGTGTGTTTCTGATATGAACTCCTTGTTGTGCGTATCTGTAACCGTTTCCAGATCCGCCTGTGTGCATCTGATTTTGGGTGTGTGTGTGTGTGTGTGTGTGTGTGTCTCTCTGGGAACTCAAACAGGAAGCTCATGCATTATAAAACCTCAGCTGTCCTGTCATTTCCAGTGGCTCAAAACAGCATTACCATCTCTGATCATGTTACAATCAATAGATTGTCAACCTGCAGTTTTCAAATACTGTTATTTATTGTATTGTTTCAAATACAAATATTTAAATTAATAGGAAAAATGTTTCTAAGACAATGTTAATGTTGATTTTGTTGTCTGATTATCATATAGTATGTATCAATTGTGTCTGAGATGTGTGTGCACTCACTGTAAACCCAAAAGGTTAGTTTATTCCAATCACTAGTACTGGGCTGTTTTGCGTTTGAAGTGGGTTATTCTTATGCTGTTGACATTGAAATGATGCATGCGTTTCTCTGAGGGTTAAAGTCCTCGATAAAAATAACTGAGATGCTGAAAAACACTTATCATGAGCTGAATGTGTTTAAATGAGCACAGCGACGTGCTTTTCTGAAATGGTAGGGTATTAGGGCTACATAATATCTAGAAATTATCGAAATATCGCAAATGAACATTTCGCGATGTGCAAAACGCAACGACTTGTGATAACTGCATGTTTTTAATACTCCAAAATATTATCAGAAGTCCAGGTTTTAGGTCGACACAGAGAGTAGAAAGTAGACTGGATGCATGACTTTTACATACGTGTGACATGCTTAATGTTATTACGCGCAATAAGCAAAGTACTCGTGACGTGCACACAGAAAGCCGCCTCTCAGACACCGCATGATCCTGAATTCAGTTCTCTTCCACAGCTTATATGGCCAAACACACAAAATTATGTCAAAATACCTATCTTGGTGAGTATTCACGTAATCGAGTCAGTTTTGTCTTTAGTGGAGTAAACAGTTGGAAAGCAAGCCAGTGTGTAACAGTATATCGGATCCTTGCTGATCTTAAAGTGACAGCAGCCTAATAAACCTGCTTCTGTTTGTGTGCTTAATGTTAATCAAAGAGAAAAGCACTCGCTGCTCTTGACTGAATAACTTTTGTAGCTTTAATAAGAATCAGTATATGTTTCATTCATAGAGTGAAGGCCAAGCAGTGTTTTTACGTTTTTACGTTTTATTTAATTTCTGTTGTTAAATAAACCTAATGTAGCTCTACCTGAAACCCTAAACCCCTGTTTACACTGACGTTAAAATGACAAGTAAAACACTGCTGTTCACTTTCAGAAGTTGTAGGCATGCTTTCTTCTCACAAAAATAATGTGAAACATGTATGTTGGTTTTATAATTTTCAGTTTTTAAATATAATTAACATTTATTTCACACTTAAAGGGCACCTATTATGCAAAATTCACTTTTACATGCTGTTTGAACATAAATGTGTGTTGGCAGTGTGTGAGCAAAACCACCCTAGTATGATAAAAATGCACCCAGTGTTTTTTTTACAATCTCAATAATTCATATGCACTCTCTCAGAATGAGCTGTTCTAAGATTCAGCTTTTTGTGACGTAGAACGTGGGAAAGGGGTTTGATTGACAGTGTGGTTGGTGGTTGGTACCTCCCTCGGTGATCTGATCCTCCATTGTTGTTTCAACGACAGCCGGACCGATGTTCTGAAGATTTGTGCTGCCTTCTAGAAAATGCCTCCTAAGAAAAATAAGTGTTTTGTTGTGGGCTGTAATACTTTGCATAGTTGTTTGCACTTGCTTCCGACATCAGAGCCACTGAAAACGCAGTGGGTGGATTTTATTTATGAAGGAAATGCGCCTCTTACACTCCCGAAGTACGTTTATGTTTGCTCAAATCACTTTGAGAGTGACTGTTTTTTGAACGGCGGTCAATTCAAAGCAGGTCTTGCTACAAAATTAATCCTCAAGGGTGGATCGTTGCTTAGTGTTCGCGATCCAACGACAATTCCTGAAGAAGTAAGTGTATTTTATGATTTCTGAGGTAACGTTAATAGTCATCGACAACAAATGTTGTTGTCGTCGTCGTATGATTTATGTAATTTAAACCTTTTAAATAACCACACGTTTTCATATGTTTTTTAAGATATTGTTATTATCGGTATTTGTGTTTGTGTTTTCAAACATTTGCGTCAACGTTATCACAGTTTGTGTGTGTCTGTGTGTGTGTTGCACAGCGATGACAACGCAATGAGTTCATAAATGTATCAAATAACAATTCCGAGACATCCTGGTACATTCTCGATCGTGTTTCTTCAGCCGGAGTCTCTTCGTCATCTGGGTCGGACTCTGGTTCAAACATACGGCCGAATGCCATACACAATTGCGGGTCTATCACTCTCGGCCATTATGGTTCTACCGACTGTTAATTGCCATAGTTATGCAAGTTACGCCCACATCCAGCGGCAGGGTGGGGATTAGCAGCTCATTTGCATTTAAGGTCGTCTGCCTCAAAACAGCTTGTTTCAAAATAGGCCCCAAAAATGACACATTCAAATGGCTATAATAAATTAACTGGGGGGTATTTTGTGCTGAAACTTCACAAATACATTCTGGGGACACCCAAGACCAATATTACATCTTGTAAAAAGGGTCATAATAGGTGCCCTTTAAAGCATTATCGTATTGCATATCAAATATTGCATAATTTAACAAGTTATCGCATGAAGCATTTTTCTTCAATATCGGCAGACCTACAGGGTATATATTTATTTAATTAAATGGCAGGTTTTTTATGATATGACTGCTATGACTGATATCCAAAAGTCCCTGATATACTTTAAGCGAATTCAAGGTGACGCCATTTTGAACAGAATCAGGCCAAGACAAGATTTGTTTGGAGATCGTTTTGGGAATTTGAAACGGCTTGCCAAAGTGAACTTCCCAGAAAAGTTTGCAATAAGTGTGTGTGGCTCTAAGGCTCCGCCTTTTTTGACGAAAACATTTCTCATGTTCATTTCTTCATTCGGTCGAGGTCAGGCATTCACGAGTAAAACATGAACAACACACTTTAAAGGACTGGTGCTTTATAGTAGAAGATGAAGTTGTAATTTTTGTTATGCATTTATTTATTATTTATATATTTATCTAAATGTGTCAGTAAGTTTGTTAACAGTATATGGCTGATCAGGTATTTCAAACTAACCAAAGAATGATACAACTTCACTTTTAGTATATTGGGTCCTTAGTTATTGACTAAACTAAACTGGTATTAGAAAATAAAGCACAGGTTTGTTGCAAAAGTCTATAGATGCATTTTAGGACGAAATACTATGATAAACATGTAAAATAGACGTTTAAATGTGTGTATTGGTGTGAAGTAAACTGGATTTGTGTGTGTGTGTGTGTGTGTGTGTGTGTGTGTGTGTGTGTGTGTGTGTGTGTGTGTGTGTGTGTGTGTGTGTGTGTGTGTGTGTGTGTGTGTGTGTGTGTGTGTGTGTGTGTGTGTGTGTGTGTGTGTGTGTGTGTGTGTGTGTGTGTGTGTGTGTGTGTGTGTGTGTGTGTGTGTGTAAGAAAAGTATCCGGTCTTGGTATTGATCCACATATGAGCTCTTCGCCCTCATAACTACTACAAGTACAGGAAGCTGATACAACCATAGATGTTCTGTGTGTGTGTGTCATCTTCATTCATCATTTCTCTCTGGATCACCTCACAGCTGTGTGTTACAGCACTCGGGTCCAACACACGCTCATTTCCTCTTTCTCTCTTTCAGCTTTGGGAATCAGACCCGAAATTTCCGTCTCTTTTACGATGGGAAGCATTTTGTGGGGGAGAAACGCTTCGAGTCGATCCACGACCTGGTGACGGACGGTCTGATCACGCTGTACATCGAGACCAAAGCAGCCGAATACATATCTAAGATGACCATCAACCCCATCTACGAGCACGTGGGCTACACCACCCTGAACCGCGAGCCGGCGCTGAAGAAAGCGCTGCCCGTCTGCAGAGACATTCCTGACGGGAAAGAGACACCCGGAGACGAGCTGGAGGAGAGGGTGAGATTGCAATTACCCAGCATGCCTCAGTGTTTTTGTCTGCTCTTCTACAGACTACAGTCGACTGTGATGAGATTTCATGAGTTTTGCCCTCAGATGACCTCAAGTCTCAAACATATGTGTAACTAGGGTGAAGAGTTCAGTTACAGCATTTATGAATATGAATTCTGGGTGGAATATATGATCCCTGAGTGCCACCTCGGTTTTGTGCACCACACTGGCTCCGAATGTATTTCTTAGTTTACTTGTATTTGTTGTTTTCCGAATGTTTAGGTTTGTTTTGTTTTTTTGCCAGAGTTGGCTGTGAAGGTCATTTGCATCTGCAGTTCCTAGCCAGGATGATGTTATGTAAAAGTACAAAAAAATCAATAAGACAATACAATTTACAAAACATAAAAAAGAAGTACATACTGTAGGTGCAACGATTAATCGCGATTAATCGCATCCAAAATAAAAGTTTGTTTAAATAATGTATATGTGTGTACTGTGTATCATTATTTTGTATATAAAATATTTATATTTATATGTAATATAAATTATCTACTGTATAAATACATAATAAAAATGCCAATATTTTTCAAAAATATACATGCATGTGTATGTATTTTTATTTACAAAATAATTATATACAGTACACGCATATATATGTGACCCTGGACCACAAAAACCAGTCACAAGGGTACATTTTTTTGAAATTGAGATGTACACATCATCTGAAAGCCAGATAAATACGCTTTCCATTGATGTATGGTCTGTTAAGATAGGATAATATTTGGCCGAGATACAATTATTTGAAAATCTGGAATCTGAGGGTGCAAAGAAATCTAAATATTGAGGAAATCGCCTTTAAAGTCGTCCTTTTCTGTTGGCGATTGAGCTGCATCCACTCGCAAAATTACATTTTTGATATATTTAAGGTAGGAAATTTGCAAAATATCTTCATGGATTATGATCTTTACTTAAAGCAACACTAAGTAAGATTTTTTACCTTGATAAAATAATGTTTCCAAAATCGTTTCAGTGGTTCATCGATTCGTGACATGGTGAAATGCACTTATGCCACAGCTTTGCGGTCCTTTATCTGATATATCCTTGCTATGTAAGATTATCAGATCGGGTTCGCGTTTCTGTAGTTCTAATGAGACATAAGAAAAGTACTAATTTGACTTTCTTTATGGCAAGCGTTAATGGGTAATGGCGGTAATGGACAATTCCGCTTCCAACCTGTAGGGCGACCGCAGAGGAAAGGTTCCTTGGTTTTAAATCATAAAATATATCCGATTGATATATCTTTAATATCCGATTGATTTTTGACATGAATGAAAAATCAATCAGTTTGACCCATGCAATGTTTTGTTGGCTATTGCCACAAATATACCCATGCGACTTATGATTGGTTTTGTGGCCCAGGGTCACATATATTATATAAACACAAACATTTATTTTGGATGCGATTAATCATTGCACAGCCCAATTACATACCATAAATTACATTATATATTCCATATAAAAGTCCAGATCAGTGAAAAAAAGCATATCCTGAGAAAAATGTTGTGCTTTGTGGCTGTGCTCTGCTCTTTTTGACGTGATTTTTTTTTTTTTTAACTAAACTTGAGCTATATTTTATTATGCTGAAGGACAGCCTCAATATTTGCTATTAGTCCAACTATAGTCAAGATAATCTCCCTGTTTTATATAACAGTCGTCTACACTACATATGATTAATCAATAGTAGTTAACCACATTTAAGCTATCTAAGTGGCCAATTTTAGATTTTATACACATGCTTAAGGCCTATTTAAACTTTTACTGTTAAGAAGTGTGAGGGCAGAACGATTTTTGTTCTTGAAAGAAATTAAAACCTTTATTTCGCAAGTATGCATTAAAATGATAATTCGAAATTGACAGTAAACACATTTATAATGTTACAAAAGATTTATAATTTAAAAAAATGCGGGGGGTTCTATTCTTTAATTAAAGAATCCCGGAAAAGGGATCATGGTTTCCACAAAAATATTAAGCAGCAAAATCATCGTTTTTTGCCATCACAGTAATATATTCAAATAGAAAATAGGTATTTTAAATTGTAATAATATTTCACAATATCACTGAATTCTCATCAAATAAATGCAGCCTTTGTGAGCAGAAGAGAGTCCTACATTATAATATACCAATATGTATTAACTGTGATTATTTATTAACTCTTTCCCTGCCAGCGTTTTGAAAAAAGTTGCTGGCATTTTTGATAATTTTCACAAAATTTCTTGGCCCCCAATATATCAAAAGAAACATCTGCTTTTAAACAACAACAACAACAAACGTTTTATTCTACTGTCATGCATTCTTTTTTTATCAACACTTGAATGTGGGTAAGTTTCATAAAAAAAGCAACACTTTGAACAAAAAACGGAGAAATTTTTTGTTTTTGTCAAAGACTACAAAGTGCATAAGCAATGCTTTTATCGCTTGTTTTAGCGATCTGAATTCATTTTTGCCATCAAATAAATAAATAACAATTTTCAGCATCACTTTTTGTGTTGCTTGTCTGTGAATCTGTGATCCTGAAATATTTCCTTTTTAGGAAAATAAAAGGAAAGAAGCCTGTGATTCAGTATGTAATGCTGTTAATATGTGGAGAATATTTACCTTGGATAATATTTGGAATTAAGATAATATTTCTTTAATATTTGGAATCATCAACATCTTGAAGAGTGTTTGCGGTTTATTGGGTGCGAGTGATGAAAGAACTGCTGTCATGGTGACCAGACAAGTCCTTCTGTCCATATAAATGGCAGAATGGCCAAAAGCAAAGTTAAGTAGTAAAACTAAATTGCACTTAAAGGAGAGTTTGGGCTACCAGTTTGAGAACAATCATGAATTTTCGGAAATGTCAGACTTCCAGCAGGTGTGTGTGTGTGTGTGTGTGTGTGTGTGTGTGTGTGTGTGTGTGTGTGTGTGTGTGTGTGTGTGTGTGTGTGTGTGTGTGTGTGTGTGTGTGTGTGTGTGTGTGTGTGTGTGTGTGTGTGTGTGAATTGTCCTGCTGTACAGATGTGATTGATGTTGAGTTAATGAGCAGCTGACAGATGCACACAGTCAATTTATCTCCACATTAATTCATGCATGTAATCAGATAATCAGTGCTGATTTAAACGTGCCGTAATTACTCCTCGCTGAGGCTCAAGCTGTTCACAAACAATGGCTGGAAAAGGCATTTTCAAGGGTATAAATATTATGCTGACTGTATTTGCGTATGAATCTGATATGTGATGGTCCGTGTTGGGCGCAGTGTGTTTTGTGGCTCTGTCTGTTCAGTGTAAGCGTATCCAGAGCAGGAAGGAGATACACACACACACACATCTTCAGCAGATCTAATATCAGCGGTGTGTTGCAGTGACACACACTGAGATCCTGTTGTTGTCAATGCTGTAGATCAGCAACACACAGTCTTTGGTAATACGTCAGCTCAGTTGATCTGAGTTACTGAATCCAGTTTTTTACCCACAAGTCTTGTTGTTCATAACAGAATAATCATAAGCTGAAAGCGTTATCAGAGTATCTCCATATCAGCTGATGTTGTGTAACGTGGCCTGGTTCCTCATGGTGGCCTGTGGCAGTTCAGGCTAGAGAGACGCTGTGTCTCGGTTGCTTCAGGACATTAAGAGTGTGTTTCATGGACACTTATGTAAGATGGGGTTATTCTGTTGGATGCACTTTCATAACAAGCAATTTTCTATCTTTGCAAGTCTCGTCTGTTATTAGTTTTAGTGGTTTAGGATGAATTTTTACCGCTGTGTTTGAGTCGTTGCATGCATGTTTTATCCCTCTTTTCCATCTGACTTTAATCACAAAGTAAACCGAAGTTTTTACGCCAATGTACGACAAATTGAATCATTGGCGTAGTGCACACATACACAAGCTGACAGGTTTTTCAAACTGCATTTACTCTGAATGCTCTGCTCGTATGCGCATTTATTTTGTTTGCAGTGGTTAGTTTGTCCACAAGGTGGCAACACTTGAGATGTGGCAGAACAACAACAACGAACTGCTGAAGACACGACAACGGGACGGCCATGTTGACTAATGCTTACGTGAAGGAGTTAAAAGATGCATGCAAATTTTACACTGTGAAAAATGATCATGATTTTAACGGTAAAAGACAGTTTCCGAACTATATACGGTGAATCTAGCTGTACATTTAATGTAATTTTACTATAAAATACCGTTAAATGTTCAGTTTTTGGAATTGAAAAAGAACAAGTCCTTGTGTAATTTACAGTGAAAAAACGAAAATTTACATTGAATTATTTTTGTTGAAATAACAGTTTCTTCATAGTTTTTCTTAGTTTTTCTCGAATCACTTATATACATTAGAATGTGATGTTACATCTAATGTTGTTCAACCAATATTTATTACATTTTTTAAAGTTCACGTATGTTACCATGTTGGTGTTTAGTGTTTGTGTGAATGACAATATGCACCTTATATATTATATTGTCCTTCTCAGCTTGTGGAAAAGCAGCTTGTGATGAGCTTTGATTCTCCACTGTGTTTGGTGGGTTGTCAGTGTATTACAAAGCTTCAAAACAGATATTAGTATGTCAGTAGGTTGCTAAATTAACATTATATCAGTTAATGAAATACGGTATTATAATATAAATTTAACTTAAATCTATAAAACCTAAAATGTTGCTACCATATTTTTTAGGGACCGTTCGGTATTTATGGAAAGGGCCACCGGAGGAAAATAGGGGAGGGTCATGTCTTTGTATTCTTTGTTGAGGGGAGGGTCATTCAACTTATTTTAGTCTAGGGGGAGGGTCACCCAACTTTTGTATTCATGAAAACAGCAAAATTTCAAAGTGGCTTGTTTGGTGCATATTTTTTCCATGTAGCATTATGTAGCTCTCTCGGTTTCAGCCCCCCATCGCTATCAGATGGGTCTGACCCAACAAAGATCCAGTTTGGCGCTGTCTGACAGTGCGCGCTCAGAAAAAGTGCATCATGTACAGAACGCCAATGAAATTTTTCACGGCATAGCTTTAAAGCACAAGCAAATAATGAACTTTTTTGATAGCGAATGAGTGCAGTGTCCTGTGAGTGTAACTCTACCGCGGCATTAACATGTGATATGAACGTAGCCTACGTTAAGTGTATTGGGACTGAGGCGCCAGAACTGCGCTAGTACGATACTACCATATTTTAGTTTCCATTCTTATTGTGTTTCCACAACAATGTTACTGAGTAAATCTACTGAAATTGCCACCATAACAGTGGAGTGTGATGTGTTAGACGTAGGGCTACCACATTTTTAAATTACTATTAGAATTATTTGAAGTTATCATAATAAAATACGCAGACCTACACCACAAAAATAGTTGAGGATAAATTCTTTCAAATTGGCCAATTCCAGCGTTATGGAGGTGACATTTGCAGTCAAAACTTGAAATATAAATGATCAGAAAATGCATTTAATACTGAAACGTCTGTTTATATATCCCTACCCCCTTAATAAAGGAGTCAAGACATTAGAAAAATATCAGTCTACACATGCGTTTTATATTTAATATGAGCGAAATACACATGTGACCTGACACAACAAATCTTTAACTTTTAGGTGGCAAAATATTTTTTAATAATTCTACGAATTAGGCTACACACACTGCGCAAAACAAAAGTAGGCTAAAAACCGGATGAAGAAATGTCGGCCTCCACGGAACATAAAATATAATTTTTTATTTTATTTTTCGTGTTCGCATTTAGGAGGAAAAAAACAATGTTACGGACGTGACAGTTCTCCGTTACGGACATGACCGCTCTGAAAGCGACTTCAGAAAGAAAAGCCTTTCTTTAAAGTAAATTTCGTTTTTTTATTAATTGTATCTTAATTTAAATTAATGTTTCATCAACCAATTGCCTGGATTTAATAAATAAGAAGTAAATATAGTAGAAAATAGATCATCATGACACGGAGTCGCCGATGCGTGAACTGGACTCTCGTCTCATAAATGAACCGAAACTCAGCGTATAATGTATTTGCCTCACAGACTTGAGAAATATATAGAAAGCTTGATGTCTACTTTTAAACAGAACATTTAAAAACGAAAAACAGACTGCTCTCTGCTTATGTAATCCGTATGAAATCTGCATCTCTCTCTGGCGCGTTACTGTGAAGATCGCGAGTCAGCATCGTCAACTTCATCTTGAAGCCGACACACTGACACAGAAAAAACTTGTTTATTAATAAACAATTAAAATCTCTCCTTGCTATATTTGACATATTCATAATCATTACTTTTGCCGGTTCTTTGTGGCAGCTTTAAGATACTTTATTGGGAGCGCCACCCTTGTTAAATGAACGCGTCACCACTGCATCAGCACCGAAAACATTATTTCTTTTAATTTTTTTATCTAAAATAAAAAATCATGATGCGAACCGAATAGTAGGTTTGGTCTATCGTTACAGCCTTAGTAAGATGAGAAAGCAGGAGTTTAGTCGTTTGTCATGGTTGTAAAAAAACAATGGCTATCTGAACATCTTTGCCAAGCGCAAAGATGTCATGCCTTTTTCCAGGGGAGGGTCATGCCTTTTTCCAGGGGAGGGTCATGCCTTTTTCCAGGGGAGGGTCATGCTTTTTTCCAGGGGAGGGTCATGCTTTTTTCCAGGGGAGGGTCATGCTTTTTTCCAGGGGAGGGTCATGCCTTTTTCCAGGGGAGGGTCATGCTTTTTTCCAGGGGAGGGTCATGCTTTTTTCCAGGGGAGGGTCATGCCTTTTTCCAGGGGATGGTCATGCTTTTTTCCAGGGGAGAGTCATGCTTTTTTCCAGGGGAGGGTCATGCCTTTTTCCAGGGGAGGGTCATGCCTTTTTCCAGGGGAGAGTCATGCTTTTTTCCAGGGGAGGGTCATGCCTTTTTCCAGGGGAGGGTCATGCCTTTTTCCAGGGGAGGGTCATGCTTTTTTCCAGGGGAGGGTCATGCTTTTTTCCAGGGGAGGGTCATGCCTTTTTCCAGGGGAGGGTCATGCTTTTTTCCAGGGGAGGGTCATGCTTTTTTCCAGGGGAGGGTCATGCTTTTTTCCAGGGGAGGGTCATGCTTTTTTCCAGGGGAGGGTCATGCTTTTTTCCAGGGGAGGGTCATGCCTTTTTCCAGGGGAGGGTCATGCTTTTTTCCAGGGGAGGGTCATGCCTTTTTCCAGGGGAGGGTCATGCTTTTTTCCAGGGGAGGGTCATGCTTTTTTCCAGGGGAGGGTCATGCCTTTTTCCAGGGGAGGGTCATGCCTTTTTCCAGGGGAGGGTCATGCTTTTTTCCAGGGGAGGGTCATGCTTTTTTCCAGGGGAGGGTCATGCTTTTTTCCAGGGGAGGGTCATGCTTTTTTCCAGGGGAGGGTCATGCTTTTTTCCAGGGGAGGGTCATGCCTTTTTCCAGGGGAGGGTCATGCTTTTTTCCAGGGGAGGGTCATGCCTTTTTCCAGGGGAGGGTCATGCTTTTTTTCACAATCATTTTGGAGGGTCATAGAAAAATGTATTACTGGCGTCAAGTCTTTTTTGACTACAGATCTCAAAACTCCTCCGGTGGCCCCTTAAATAAAAAGCGAACAGTCCCTTACGGTAACTTTCTGGCAGTTTTATACCGTAAATTTAACGGATTTCTTTTTTAGAGTGTAGGGCTGTCGTTATAACCGCAGTACTGTAATGCCAAGTTTGCCAACCGCAGAGGAATGCAAACAACGTTCACGAAGGCTATTATTATCGAAGTTAAAATTATATCAACACCCTGTTTAATTCATGAGTAAATCAGCGTTTTTGAACATATAAGTTTAATGAACGGTTTAATTGCTCGCCACCTATTTCAGTTTCATTGGTTACCGACTATGCACTTGTTTGTTTCTATAGTTTCTATCAGTTTCACGTGTCTAGTTTACTTAAATTTGTTCTTCCCCTGGGTGTTAATAGCCTATATATATATTTATATAGATGTTTCAGTTGTTCTTGGTCATTTCTCATTTATGCGTTGCTTGGTTTGTGTTATTCTCCTGCATGTTGATTCAGAGTTTTTGGATTATTAATAATGCCTGTTTTCATTTTAAAACTCAGCCTTCGTTCCTGCTGACCACATCATAACACTTATTTATATAGCAAATAAAAAAAAAAGTAAATTCCAATGGTCATGTCGCATATTTGAGCAACTCAAAATCACCACAAGGGAAATTCCTTCACTGCGACAGCCATTAGTACAACAAGGATATTTTAATCGCTCAGAATTAGTTTTCAAGTGGGCTAAGTCCTCCTCGTTCAGGTGATCTCAGACCTTTTTTTATTTTTCTTTTGATCCGAGAGCGATTGCCTTGTTAATATATGCCTAAACAAACCGAACTAAGGGGGAAAATTCTACATTCTGAAACAAATGCTCTAAATGAGTCGGGTGTGAAAACGCCCTTATTCTTATGACATTGTGAAGTCCAATTTGTTGTGCAGTTTAGCTTCATTAAATACAAAAGATGAAAATGGGAAATGTCTACATTAATAAACCTTGATGCTCTGAGTTCTTGTTACATGTTTAATCAGCCAGGGCAGACAAAGCCATTGCAGTCCATTCTGATTGGCTGTGAACTTTTGGATTAACCAATCAGCTGCTTTGTTTTTGTTTGGGAGTGGAACGTCACAGATTGGCTAAGAATATTTGGATTAACCAATCAGCTGCTTTGTTTTTGTTTGGGAGTGGAACGTCACAGATTGGCTAAGAATATTTGGATTAACCAATCAGCTGCTTTGTTTTTATTTGGGATTGGAACTTCACAGATTGGCTAAGAATATTTGGATTAACCAATCAGCTGCTTTGTTTTTGTTTGGCAGATGAACGGTCACAGGAGAGAGAGAGAGAGAGAGAGAGAGAGAGAGAGAGAGAGAGAGAGAGAGAGAGACTGCCTTTGTTTAACGCATAATTAGATTCTGATAATAAGACGAGTCAGGGCATTGGTGAGGAGTCTCTGCTGAGAGCTGATTGGTTTATTTAGCGGTTACTTGCGGTTGTGTATTTTGGCAGTCACTCTATATTGACCTCTATTAGGCCTGTTAAAAGATTATCACATGGTTAAAAAAAGAAACAACACACCTCTATGCCCCAGTTGACCAACTCTGGCCACAAAAGGTACAGTAGTGGCTAAAAGTCATGTCCAGAGGGGGTATTTGTTTTTTATGGCCCTACAAGCTCGATTAAACCATCAAATAGTGAGAAAAATAATTTAGATTTTTTTTTTTATATTTTAAGTATGAAGGGGAAAAAAACACTAACCTTGGTTGAGGTATTTATCTGACAAAATGATTTGGCAAACTACAGCAGATTTTATTTTACTATGCAAAATAAATGCATAGTAAAACAAAAAGCTCACAGGAAAAAGCATACGCTGACAACAGCATAATCAGTTATTAATATTTCATTGGTTCTCTCTTTTTGCCTGTGTTAATAATTTCTTTGTAGAGAGGCTGACCAATCTTCATTGCATTATCACAGATAAAACAATGGACTCCAAGGGAAGATCTTTAACACATTTATTAATAATATTTGAATACAGGGTGAAGATGTCAATTTTTCAAGGTTGGACATCATGTATGGCAACTACTGTACATGGACACTCAAGTTAACCTTAATAATGTTGCTTTAGATGCACAAACTGGCATCTCTGTTGAAGTGCTGCTAAAGATTTCTTTATTTAAACACTGCCGATCAAAAGTTTGGGGTCGGTAAGATTTATAATGTTTTTAAAAGAAGTCTCTTCTGCTCACCAAGGCTGCATTTATTTGATTAAAAATTAAAAAAGATTCTATTTCAAATAAATGTTGTTTTTAACTTTCTGTTCATCAAAGAATCCTAAAAAAAATGGTACACAACTGTTTTCAACATTGATAATAATCATAAATGTTTCTTGAACATCAAATCATATTATACTGATTTCTGAAGGATCATGTGACACTGTAGACTGGAGTAATGATGCTGGAAATTCAGCTTATAGATCACAGGAATAAATTACACTTTATTATATTTTCACATAGAAAACAGCTGTTTTACATTGAAATAATATTTCACAATATTACTGGGTTTGTTTTGTATTTTTAATCAAATAAATGCAGCCTTGGTGAGCAGAAGAGACTTCTTTTTAAAACATTAAAAATCTTACCGACCCCCAACTTTTGAATGACAGTGTATATATATATGTGTATATATTTTTTTTTTCTTAAAGGCACAGCATGTAAGTTTAACCGTTAGAGATCGCTTATTCAGAACAATAATGAAGATGTAGCGTGACGTCACGAGCCTTGTCATTGCTTAAAATTGCAGATCTCTCTGGATTTAAAACCTTGTCGGAAACATTTAGGATATTAGGGCTGTGCAATGATTTATCGTGATGAATCGCATCCAAAATAAAATTTTGTGTTTACACAATATGTGTTTGTACTGTGTATAATTATTTTGTATATATAAATACACACACATGTATGAATATATTTAAGGAAAATTTGTTATTTATATATAAAATATTAATATTTCTATATAATATAAATTATATATATATAAATATATATACATGCTAATATTTCTCAAAAATATACATTTATGTGTGTGTATTTATATATACACAAAATAATTACACACAGTACACACACATATATTATGTAAACACAAAATTTTATTTTGGATGCGATTGATTGTTGCCCAGCACAAATGTAAGTACACAAGTCAACAAAATATATAACATTGTTCTAGTGGTTTTTGGATATTTTAATGTAAAAAACTTACATATTGTACCTTTTCATGTCTTTTAATCATCTGGTGTTTTTGTGATTTTCGTGTGTGTGTGTGTGTGTGTGTGTGTGTGTGTGTGTGTGTGTGTGTGTGTGTGTGTGTGTGTGTGTGTGTGTGTGTGTGTGTGTGTGTGTGTGTGTGTGTGTGTGTGTGTGTGTGTGTGTGTGTGTGTGTGTCGAGAGAGCCACAGGGCTCATTAGATCAAACAAAACCAGTCTGACGTTTGTGGAACACACTGGACAGGACACATTTAACTCCAGTGCGTCTGTATGTGTGTGTCAATGGAAAATCCCCACTCTGATAGAAAATCGTCACAGCCACGCACTTTAGTCATTGGTGAAATGTTAATATTGTGTTGATGTCACACTTTCTACGAAATTCCCTGTAGCCGTATGAATAACACCAGCCCTTCATAACATTTATCATACTCTTGTAATTATTCTGTTTGATTTATTATTCTTTACTCCTCTTCAGCCAGTAAATATTACTGCAGAAATTGTACAATTTTCCATTGTGCGTTTATGACTCATGAATGAGGCTCTAAATATAGAAGTGTTTGTTTAGATACATCGATGAGCAGCCCGGGTCGCTGAAGAGGACTCTGGTGTAGGAGTTGTGTATGTCTTCAGCTCGATGGATCGTTTCAGAAGGAGAACAGGTTGACTGGATCAGGCAGTAAAGGTGTTTTAGGAGCGCTACGGTTTCCAGAAATCTCTGCGGATGTTCAGCAGTCTGGAAAAACACTGCTCATCCAGGCAGCAAACATGCACACGACACACTCCACGTGTTCCTTATAGCTGGAACCAACCTCGGATGTAAAAATGGCATGTGATAGTGATTCATCTGTTTGTTTGTCCCGTTTGAGACTAATATCTGCCAGTAACTGTGTCGAAATCTTCCCAAAATCTACTGGTGACCTACAAGTGAACAATGTATAGAAGAACAATTCTTTCTCGCCGTTTATCTCTCACAATTTTGAGGTGACATCTCACAATTCTGCCTTTTTTTCTCTCAGATTTTATGGCACATTTTTAGTGAAATATTTAGACTTTTTGACTGTGTGATGTTAGCTTAAAAGTGAGAGATTTTTAAATCATACTTCACAAAATACTGACTCAAAATCCATTGAGAAGAATTGGAAAGCAGGAAATGTTGATTGTTCTGGAAGCCTGTTTTCACCATGGAATATTTTTTAAAAGTAATAGTTGCATCTTTTTATATCATTAGCCTATATGACTATTTATTGCAATTTTTAGCTTTTTCTGAAGTTTTGTTAAATTCTGACTATTTCTTGCAATTGTGAGTTTATATCTCACAATGTTGAGTTAACATCTCGCGGATAAACAAAACTTCAGAAAAACACACACACACACACACACACACACACACACACACACACACACACACACACACACACACACACACACATATATATATATATATATAAAAACTCATAATTGTGAGAAATAAAGTCAGAATTGTGATGTAAAAAGATGTAATTATCTTATTGTTGGAAACAGGCTTACAAAATAATGCATATTTTCTCATAATACTTCGCAGTGCTAACATGAATTTTTTCTTGAGTAAGATGAGAACTCATTTTCTTCTTGAGTGAGTTTGTAGAGCTCTAGATAACTGGGAAAGCTTTAAGGCTTTGACTTAAGATACTAATTTCCTGTTTACACCTGGTGTTAATATGCGTTTTGGTCGATCGCATCACAAGTAGACGAGGGAGACACATTCTTGTTTACTGGTGTTTTAATCGATCTCTTTTGTCCACTTTAAAACACTTCTGTCCTGATTTCTTCAAGGGGAGGGTCTATGGGCGGGTGAATGTGTTTTTTCAGATCTTTCCATCTATTGGACAAAATAAGCCTGTGCAATTTACATAGTAACACGCAAGCAGAAGACAGAAAAACATTCAGAGAGCATCAGCTTTAGTTTCTGCTCAAGACCAGTCAAACGCTGTGAGTGTGTGTTAGAAATCAGGAATGATGAGAGAACATTGTGTTTGATGTGTTTTTCATCTTCAAACTCGAGTCTTGAGTCGACAAAGTTTAAACCCCGTCTGTCTAGAGCTCTTCTCATAATGTTACTCATTACATCAGTAGATGGAGAGAAGACTGTGTTTTGTGTCTGTTTGAACACATTCGATCACATGAGCGTTTACACTATGAAAGCAATCCGGTTGAATGTGTTTTCTACTACCTCTGGAAGTGGTTGAAAGTGGACAAACTTGAGACGTTTTAGACCCGTTTACTCCTGTATTTAGCGACGAACACTTGTGATCCGATCAACCAAAACACATCTTAATACCAGCTGTAAACAGGGCCTTAGTTACATAAAATAAAATAAAAATGTGTTTGCCCCAATTACTAAACAATGTTATTAAATAAAACCTACTGAAGCAAGAAAAGCAGTGTTGATCGGATTTCAGTCATTCCTTAAAGTCCCTGTAAAGTCAAAATGAATTATGTGTTCTGAGTTTGTCACACCACAGAAAAATGTGTTATTAGCCACCCTACCAAATTTGAATGATAAAAAAAGTACATAAAATAAGCTATCAAGATCTTGAAAAAATGAGCAGTAGTCTCTGCTCTCAAACGCTGGGGGCGTGAGTGATGAAGGCCGAGGCGGGAGACAGTCGGTTCGGCCCCATTCACCAGAAACAGCGGATTATCAGTGAATCCCACTTGTCTCCGACAAAAGTTTATAAAACTATCCCGTTTAAAATGATCACTACAGAGGCGGGTGTTTGCGGTGATCCTCAGCTCTCCATCAAAGTGGCTCTTCACAAAATTAATCCCCCTCTTCTTGATGTGATCGGAAATGTAAATAAGGACACCGATCTGTTTTGTACGTGACCGCATCTAGGTAATACGCATTTACGTGAAGAACGCATAGCTAGCTAGCAAACTGTAGGCTTTTGTAACTAATAATATTGACAGTAACTCGCGATTGAGCGGCAAACTGATGTGAATGTGCTCTAATTCTAAATATTGTTAGTGGAGCGGCCAGCCTCTGTGGCTCGATCCAGTGCGTCATCAAGTAGGGCTGTGTCCAGGAGCTCAGGGGCTCCACTGCGTCATCGAGCCCCGTTTTAGACCCGCCCAAAAAATCCGGAAAATAGAAATGGTAAAAAACTGTTTAACGGTCTAACTCCACAATTCAGAACTTCACAGTCCACAGTCTTTGTAATATGTTTTAGCAATACATTTCTGACATTTATAATGTGTTTAGAATTTATTTTTAAAATTGCCTTTACAGGGACTTTAAAGGTGCAGTGTGTGATTTTTAGCGACATCTAGCGGTTCGGTTGCGAGTTTGCACTAAGGGCTCAGCCCACTGCTCACCCCTCCCTTTCGAAGAAGCTACGGTGGCTAACATGTGACAAACATGTCGTCTGAGACAGCAGAGAATAGCCAGAGTAAGCCAAGAGTGTGTAACATTGTCACTGTTTCTGTACCACATGTCCATTATAAACAACATCATGGATAATGTTTACAAAGCCATAGTCAGGTGAGGATCAAGGGTGTTAATATATAATATAATAATAGTAATCAGTTGATTGTCTCACGAACGTAACCAGCACATTTCTCCCCACATAGCAAACCCATAATACAGTGAGGGAGAAGAACCACATGAAACTATGCAACTATATATTTTTTTCTAACAGGGTAGTAAACGTTTAGCTGGCTAATATGAGCTGTTACTGTGGCTGAGCTGGTTAAAGCGTAAAACATTGTTTATACTCGACGCGTCCGCATGAGCCCAAAGGTGCGCGCGGCAAAAATGGCATGATTGTAACAGCGCGCGCGCCTCCCCTAGACACCATTTACTACACACAATAGGCTTTTTTTCTCTGATTTTGAAAACTCTTCGCGATCGACTTAAAATGCTTCCAAAATGCTTGTCGACCGCGATCGACGGGTTGGTGATTCCTGTAACGTTACTGTTTTACTGTCAATGACAAGAGTACTAATCAGCTGTCTCACGAACGTAACCAGCACATTTATCCCCACATAGCAAAGCCATAACACAGCGAGGGAGAAGAACTAAGTTACATGAAACAATCCAACTACATATTTTACACCACTGACAAGGGAAAAGTCTCTACTCACGGTGTTTATGGCTAGCTTCTAGCTTTCTGCGACTTCTCTTTCAAGGTAGTGACGAAACGCGCTCTGTAACGCTGTTTGTTCGCTGTCGGCTACGGTAGAAACATGACGCCACAATATGGCGACCTTCATAGAAGGGGATTCCCGCGCCTATGTAGATATAAATGCCTCATTCTAAGGTAATAAAAACATTACGGTTTATTAAGTAAGTTCTTTATACACCACTGAAAACAGTTATGGATGTCATATTGCATTTCTGTTAATAGATACTCAAAGTTTTTACACATTGCACCTTTAAATTACATTTACAGGTTTCACAGTAATTGCTAGTAATTATCATTATCATACATTAGCGTCTGAATATCTGATCTGATCTGATTTTTGAAACTAAAGCTTCACACTTATTTAGCACATCCGTAAACTCATCAGGACATCTGTACACTGGCTAGATTTGCTTTGTGTTTGTACACTGATAGGCTTTAATATCGGCACAGATCTGTTTCGAGATTAGTGGGTTGGGAAGAACAACTTTAGACCCTCATGACTATTTCAAGTTTTTGAGCTTTTAAAGATTGTCTGTTGGACTGAATTTAGTCCCAGTGACAGGCTATAAACTCACAACTACAGCAAATGATAGGATATTTTCTACATATACCAGAATCAACAGTTGTGATGCATTGAGGAATGGGTTAAAACACTTGACTATAGTCTCTAATGTAAGTGTGTAAGTGTGTGTGTCTGGCCTTGCTCTGCTGTCATGCGGGGGAGACAGGAATGCGGTTGAGTTGCGTAACACAATCGATCAGCAGAACACTGTGTGACAGCCAGAGGAAGTGAATGAGAAAGTTATTTTAGATGGAGAGAGATGGAGATATAGAAGCAGGACCTGCGTCTCGGTTCTTGAACAACAACAGCATTTTAAAGGAACGTTTTCCTGCAAAGGCTAAACACAAATTATGACAACACTGGAACTGAGAAAAATCACTGTAATTTTTTTTGTTTAAATGTAGTTATTTTTCTTCTTCTGAATATCAGCATAGTTGAGCTGAACCCGTCGGCCACATGATGATATTGGAGTGGCATAATATGGATTATCACAAAAATGTAGTTCCACTTGTCCTCCTTTAAAATAAGCAAAAATCTGTTACTATGGAAATAAATGAGGCCAATTTCTACAGTAAATATTAAAACACTCACTGTCTCAATATTATAGCTGCAAAACATGAACGATATGCATATTAAAATGTTTTTAGTGTGAAAAAAAGGTTACTAACATTGTGTAGTTATATCCAATTTTGTTGCCATGAAAACACAAACCATAACAATAATAAAACAATACATAAAACAATTATTTAAACCGCTTTACATCTCAAATAATACATATTTAATAGTTTTAATGGAAGTATTAATGTACGTTCACACGGAGTAACTCTAAATAGTTAAGCTATTTAGTGTTTTTTTACCTCTCTTTTTTCCCAATATTACACGTTTTTTTTGCATTTGGTCACGTGTTTTTGTAATAAGTTTAAGTTTGATTGCTTTTCTTTGTTTCACGTGTCCTTTTTATGTATGCCCTTTACGATAATACCGTTCGAATTTTCAGTTTTTAAAACCTTCAAAAAATTGGCCCTATTCACTTCCTTTAGAAATGCCTAGATTCTACTTTTTGTTTGTAAAAGAAAGTGATAAGTGATGAGTCAATTATCTTTTTGTAGTTATCAACATTATGCTGGCGACTGATCGTAACTTGGATTGAAACCAAAATATTCTTCTAATGCCTCAAGTGTAATGGTTTGTTTGTTTGTTCAGAGATTATGAGTAATAGTGTGATGTAATATGAACCATCTCTGATATGCGATTGTCGCTGTAGTTAAATTGTTTGATCTCCTAGTTTTTTTGCATGTAAGAGCATTGAGAGGACGGAGATGTGCGTGGTAAACCTCGCCTCCCAGTTCCGGTGTGTGTGATCATTCATCATATATGGTGCTTTGAGCGCTTTATCGCCTGCGCTGTGATTATGCATCACTCCGTCCTTATGTAACGTTATATAACATAACCACCCACATCACTGCAGTGCTGAGAAGAGAAGAGACTTTCTCAAACTTAACTGTGTATGTCAGGGCACTGAATGATGGAATTAAGCTATTTCTATGATTGTAAGCCGGTGAAATCATGATGTTGATGTTACTGACATCTGTATGTGAGTGTATGTGAGAGTGAAGAAGATAGAGGGATGAACGGGAAAAGAGGTTAGGTCGCTGACGGTAATTATGCAAATTCAACAGCGCATTTAACATTTTACATAACCAGAACATTTTCATTCCAGTTTTTGCTAAAATGAGGCTTGTGTTTATAAGAAGTGGGTGATATGAAAGGAGACATTTCATTGCGGTGCACATTTTTCAAGCTCTTTTGAGATTGAAGAGTTAATTGTACCATAAATCACTCTAAATTTCAGAACTTAAAACGTCCTGAGCATTTATTGAAAGGAGTAAAAGAGTAAAATGTGTTGTTGTCTGATCTTGTGTAGCACCTTCTGCTCTGCAGACACTTGTGAAGAAGTTTTTTAACAATATCTCTGATCATTTTAGTCAGATATTAACAGTTTAAGTGTCGATTTCAGCTGTGATTTTCACTATGAATAGGTGTGTGGGTAGAATAAAATGACCGTATAGACTTTTCAACTTATTAACATTTTAAAAAGATCATCAGAGCTTGTACATCCAATCAAACTCAAATTCTGCTTTTTTTGTTGTTTAAATTTATGTGTAATTTGGTAGAAGTGTCTAAATGAATCGCATGCAAACATGGACAGGTATACCAGGTTTTGTGCCTATACTGTTCATGCACACCATGGTGCCTATACAGTTTTGTTACAATAAAGTAATTTAGTATTGTGTTGGGTCATCAGTTGATGTCAATGGGCCCTGAAACAAAACAACTAATGATTTAGATTGCTTTACAACTAGGGTAATAAGTCATTTTACTGAATAATTCATGTGAGTGCTTTAGAAAAGAGCTGTGCTTGAAATCACTGCTTTTAAATCCTCTGTAATGTCTTGCCCCAAGTGTGATGCTGTAAAAGTGATTTTTGATGTTTAATGTTTTACAAACTCAGGGATGAGTCACAATTATTTATTATTAATATCCAGATGTTGATGGAGATGTATTTAAAGGTAGGGTAAGCAATTTGTTTTATAAACACTTTTTGTTATACTGGATGAAACGCTCTGCACATCCTGATAGCAATCAATAACAGAAGTGGTCTAAATATTAAAACATGTACATATATCTTCTGTGGAAGTCTCTGGACCATAAAAATATTCATCCAAGCATTGCATTCGGTCTGAATGCAATGATACGATGTCCAACATATATATTTTCATACCTCCACGTCGTAGACAGACGTCAGTCACCGAGCGCCGTAAACGAACAGCAGCCGCCTTTTACAGTTCATCCTGAACCAAAACATCGAGCTTTAACTGCGTTCACGCCATGTCATAACCGGTTTTATGAGATGGCAACCTGTGAAGTTCTGCCCAGAGCTGTTCACGTCCTCAGACTCGGATTTATTCTTTTATCGTTCATTATTATCGTAATATTATTTGCTTTGAGACATGAGGTAATAATCTGCTGTGATCGTTCATGTGTTTAGAAGGAGACGTGGCTTTAGAGACGCTCTGAAGGGAGGGTGGGATCTAATGATTTTAAAGCTAGCTCGCTATTACTAGCATCTCCGAAATTTAACCAGCAATATTGCTTTAAAATTTTGTTGGAAAGTAATCTTGAGTTTAAAAGTGTAATTGAATCTTCGCCATTAATGGCATCAAACAGGACTGCAAATATATATATATATATATAAACAGGTTTATTTACCAAACTCTCCCACCATCTACCATTGGTTGGTCGAATTGACTCACAACCCATTGGTTGTCAAAACCAATTTAAAGCCTCTGATAAGCTGAGCAATGTGGAATTACGTGATAAGTATTTTATAGGGGTCCTATTAAGCTCATTTACAGGCTCATAATTTTGTTTATGGGGTTTACTATAATACCTTTACATCATTTAATGTAAAACAAAAACTCATTATTTTTCTTATAATTTGCATTGTTGCAGCACCTGATTTCAGCGTCTGTCTGAACTCTCCGTTTTAGTTTCGCTTTCTTAAAGCCCGCTTCCAAAAAGCGCAGCCGGTTGTGATTGGTCAGTCGGCTCCAGCCGGTTGTGATTGGTCTACCGCTTACGGCTTGTGTTTAAAGTACAACTTGTGCACTATGTTTCACTGTGGTAATTTTTATTTTATATCTCTCTTACATTTCAGATGTGATGTTAGAACTGTGTCCATTATAACATTTATTCATTTAACAGACACTTTTATCCGAAGCGACTTACAAATGAGAACAATAGAAGCCGTTACACTAACAATAGGACAACAATATGCAAGTGCTATGACACTTCCCAGTTTAATCTAACGCAGTACGTGTACTTTTTTTATTTTTTTTATAAAGATAATAGATATAAAATAGAAGATAAAGTGCTGGTATTAATGGATCAAATGTTGCCGAAAAACATCCGACCTGCATCAAACTGCATCGTTACGAAAGAAGTTGTTAGGAAAATAAAGGACAACTCAAAGGTTGCAGTTGTACTGCTGATAAATAGTTAAAGATAGTGTGAATAGTGCATAGTTAGTCGGCTTTAGGAAGGCTGAAAAAAGAGGGTTTAGATTCAGGGTGGGAAAAAACAGCATCCCTTGCACAGAAAAAATCACACTACTAATGCAACTCAATCAGGCCTAACCCCTGTTTTGCGTTTACCTCGGGCAGAATTATTTAAATGAGGAATATTATGACGTGTTCATTCCTGGAAGAAAACTCAAGACTACAATGGAGGCATTTCAGGGAGTTCAGAAACACTGACACTGATATAGAGAATAACTCCCTTTGTAACTTTTGCTGAGCTTTTTCATGCTCAAACCGCAACATTACACACTAAAGAACGATTATCATGTAAAAAAGCATAATAGGACCCCTTTAATGAAATAATTAATCACCTTTAACAGTGATAAAGCTGCAACATCAGATCAGCATATGATGTGACCAAATAGTGTTAGTCTGTGCATCTCTCTCTCTCTCTCTCTCTCTCTCTCTCTCTCTCTCTCTCTCTCTCTCTCTCTCTCTCTCTCTCTCTCTCTCTCTCTCTCTCTCTCTCTCTCTCTCTCTCTCTCTCTCTCTCTCTCTCTCTCTCTCTCTCTCTCTCTCTCTCTCTCTCTCTCTCTCTGGCTGAGATAATGGCACAGACGGATGGATTTTCACTTGTGTGGTTTTGGGAGAAGAAAGGAAATGGCCTTGAAATAGCCGTTTTTCGCCCCCGCCCGTTTATGACCACCGTTTTGCTCCAGACACATTTAAGAAAGCAGAAAAATCAATCTTGTCAATTAGAGGTCAGACAGAAAGCCCAGTTCCTGCCAGACACACTGTCCACACGTTCTGGGACTGCGGTCCTCGAAGCGGTGTGTACGTGTGAAATGATGTGAACACACCTGGCACAGGTAACAGTCGTGTGTGAGTGTGTGACGGCCCTTCAGGTCTGCGGAGAGATCGGAGACTTCGGAGACTTTGCTCCAGCGGTTTCATATTCTCTGCCTCCGTCTGGATTATTGATCTGGAAGCCAGAAACGGGAGGTCTCTCTACATTTGGGCACTTTACTCTCTGCGCTGGAGAGAATCGAGTCCTCTATTGATCAAAGAGAAGTGTGTGTGTGTGTGTGTGTGTGTGTGTGTGTGTGTGTGTGTGTGTGTGTGTGTGTGTGTGTGTGTGTGTGTGTGTTGGCATGTCAGGATCCAACATACTGCTTTGAGAAGAGAATCCAGCTGAGATAAGATTGAGGAAGAGTGTATTCGAATACACATTAAAGAGTCCAGATTCGAAGAGCTTCACACATGGTTAATTAATAAAAAAAATAGATTTCTACATTTTATTAAAACGGGAGTGATGCTTGCCCATGCAAACTATAATAAAACACAATATTACTGTATTTTGAATCAAATAAATGCAGTCTTTGTGAGTATAAACTTTCTAAGACATTAAAAAATGTTCCAACCCCAAACTTTTGAACTGTAGTGTATATGATCTAATTTAGTTTAATTAGATGTACATGCAATTGCTGAAATGAATTGAGCTTATTTTACACAAGATGTCCTTCAAATGAGCCTCAGAAACGCAGTTGTTGACCGATGCCTTTCAAATCATCAGCCAATTATCAGCCAATTAATCATCCTGGCCAATATATCAGCGCATCACTAATATACAGAATAATAATAGCACATAAACAGAGACTGTTCAGACATAATCTCTGGCTGATCTTTTTGGGAACGACCCAGGGTCGTTTGGCTGATGCTGTCATTGTGATTTATGAAGGCAGATTATTGGAGAATCACATGTGTTGGTGTGTGATTGAGAGGAAAGACTCGTGATCGTTTGTAAAGCAGGAAGTTGATTTAATCACACTGTGTAAACCTGATATATCCCAGTGTCCAATAAGGAAATTCACTCCACCTTTTTTCAAGAATTGGGTTTAAATGTTATTCTGGTGTTTTATTGACAATTCCATTTAATTGAACAGTAAATGTGACATGAAATATTGATTTGAAATCACTGGCATGATACAAGAGATATGAAACTAGCACATCTAAGATGTAGTTAGGAAATTGTTTGGTCAGTTCAGCATCACTATAAAAAAAAAACACATTTGACCACAGAATGATGCGATTGACCAATCACAGTCCAGTATTCCAGAGGGCCAATGGTAATTATCGAGCGGCTCGCTTCACAGTAAACGCAGCTTCACACAAACTCCATCACTGCATCTTTAACACAAGTTTGAGTCACTTATAAAGTGCATTTAACATCTTCCGGTCCTAAAAAGGGAAACTTTAAGGGCTCCCTGCATTTTTCCATTAAAATTAAAGTTTGATATTTTACAGTTATAACTTTAATAATATTTTTTCTGAAATATACATTTTTTTTGTTTTACAGTGAAATATTTTAATAGTATCTTTATGTAGTATAAATATTATTATTATTATTATTATTATTATTATTATTATTTTATATGGATATATAACCACAACATTTTGCAGCTGTACAAACAAGCACAGCAAACCTGGATTTTTGATATAGATTTTTGTTTTTGCCCAAATCGTGCATCCCTGGTACATAGTGTGGGTTGTGTTTATGGTGCATCCGTGTGCTTTTATTAGAGGAGAATGAGCTCAGAGCTCATCCATGACTCATTCACCTCTCATTACAGTCTACTCTCTCTCTCTCTCTCTCTCTCTCTCTCTCTCTCTCTCTCTCTCTCTCTCTCTCTCTCTCTCTCTCTCTCTCTCTCTCTCTCTCTCTCTCTCTCTCTCTCTCTCTCTCTCTCTCTGCCCACTCATGCAGTGGATTGGGGGGTTGGTTGCTGTAAGGTGGGGTGAGCTCACTGATAAAGCTCTGCTGGGATTGGCTGATTCGAGCTGTGTAATTCAGTGTGACTGTGTTTGGGTCCTCCCTCTCTCGCCCCCTCTCTCTCTCTCTTTGAGGCAGCGCTCCAGTGAGGATATCTTCAGCTCGCAGGCAGGACAGGATTAACTCAACAACTCATCTCATCTGCATATAGATGCCCAGGGAGAAGCACTCACACACACACACACACACACACACACTCACGCTCAGGGCTTCATACATCAGTTGAAGAAACTCTATTTGGACTAATTGGATGGTCATATTGGTGATTGAATAGATTTTTTCGGCATCAAATCTCTGGCAGAAGATGTAGTAGAGTCTGTTAGAAGACCTCAGAGTTGTGCAAAGTTTATTTGGTCGGTTTGTTTGGCGCGGGCTGGAGTGTGAGATGCCGTCCCGCGAGTCCTATGTCGTCCGTAAGCAGGAGAAGTCTCTGGTGCACAAGGCCAAGGCGGAGGGGAAGGAGCAGGGCATGGTGGCAGCGGCTCTGGGGATGAAGATGAGTCCTCAGAAACCTCCCGCCACTCTCTGGCAACCGCTCAAACTGTTTGCTTATTCGCAGCTCACGTCGCTGGTCCGGCGAGCCACCCTGAAGGAGAGTGAACACGCGCCCAAGTACGAGAAAGTCCACAACTTCAAGGTAAGGACCCGCTGAGCCTCATGGCCTGCTTTCATTAGATCGTTTTACTTGAAATGATGTTGGCATGAAGACGTTATTAGAAAGGGTTTTTTTGGCAGAATTTTTGGGGGGCGGTTATTTTTGTTACTTGATTGGATGTATTTCTTATTGTTTTATGCAAAAAGCTCACTTCTTTGAGTTTGATTTGTGCTTAAAACAAGAACAAAAACTATTTGCTAAGGGGATTAAAAAAAAATTACGTGGAAATGTTTTTTGGTATATAACCCATAAATAATATTGGTAATATTATTATTTGTTGTGTGTCAACATCATTTTGTATTACACCAAAATGGCCTGTACTTTTCTGTGATTCATTGAAATGTTTTGTAAATTTTATGTTGTTGTGACATTATAAAAGAAAAAAAAAAGGAATAACACAAATTTTTGTCCAAATTTAGTTCAAGTTTATTTTGGTTTCTTGTTTTATGCATAAAGCTCACTTGAATTAAATGGGATAAGAAATTGGTAATATTATCATTTGTGGTGCATCAACATTGTTCTGCGTTCTGTCAAAAATCGAAATGGTCTACATTTTTCTAAATGATTGAAATGTTTTGTACATTTTAAGTCTCTGTGACATTATAAAAGTCTTTAAAAAGAAATACCACAAAATGTAAAAGAAAAAAAATTATTGTTTTTCTTGTTTCATGCCTAAAGCTAGCTTAATTTAGTTTAATCTGTGCTTAAAACAAGAACAAAAGCTATTTGCTAATGGTTAAGAAAATAATGTTTAAATAATAATTTAAATAATAAAAAATAATAATAAAGTGTTGTTTCAATTTTTTTTTTGCATTCTGTCAAAATGGTCTCATTTATACCATGATTCATTTAAATGTTTTGGCAATCTTATGTCATTTTGTAAGCAAATGTGTCATAGGATGTTATGCAAATTCTCCCCGAATGTGATTTAAACGCGTCCCGAGGGGTGTGTTGTTGCCGTGGCAGCGGTGCAGGTTTCAGGAGACGTTGGAGGAGTTAACCGTGAATCTGTTTAAGGCCAGAGGTTCGGGAAAACAAATGTAATAAATGCGTCGTGTGTTTGTGTTGGAGAGTGCGGGAGTGCGAGGGAGGTTGTGTGGGGTGACAGATGGAAAGATTAGGAACTGATAGAGGGATGGTCAACACACAGCAGTGTTTCCTCATTCGGCTCGTATCAAGAGCATGTCCTGCCGTCCCGTCCTGTCCCAGAACCCCCCCTTATGTTCTCAGTGAGTGTGTCTGTAAACCTCACAGACTGCTGACTCCACAATCAGCTCTTTCTTTCTCTCACGCCTGCTTTTTTCCTGTTATCCCCCGTTCTAGATGCTCAGATACTGGATGTTGGCTGGTTTCATCAGCAGGACAGATAATAAGAAGTCTTTTTTCTTAGAAACATGGAGATCGTTACACACTAAGCATTGCATTACAGTAAATAGACCCCTGCTACAAGAGTGCATGTACATACAGTCAAACATTTATTCAGACACCTTCAACATTTCTCACATTATCACAGTTTATTCGCTATAGTTTAGAAAATGGTTATAAAATATGACACGAACTCAATCAAATCATTTGATATTTCACTGGTTTTGTCCATCCTTCTGTTAGACTGTCTCACACATGAATTATGTTGAATATCTGTCAGCTGTTAAATTTAACTACACATTTAGATAATACCAGTTTAGCTCGAACAATTAACAAGCAATGCTTCATGTTGTTCAGTCTGTGGTGTAAAAAGGTCGCTTTAGCAATAAAAAAAAAACATTTCAGCAAAACATGGTCAGGTCAAAGTGTCTGAATAATTTTTGGTCCCAAATTTGTATACATTTTACTGGTAGTCACTGTATGAAGGATTTTTGGGTATAATATGTCACACTTTAATTATTTTGCTATCCTCAATGATCTATAGTGTCCTGCACCCACTAGTAAAACAAATATAAAAAATGACATGTGGTGTATGAATACTTTTTGATTTGATTGTATAAGATATGTATAGAAGAAAGAGTACAGAGTAATAAAAGGAACATGAAACTATAGCACATCAATGTTTTAGGTAAATTGAGACCAGAGACGACACTCTGTTCTACAGTTAAGAATAAGAAACAAAGCTTTCTTTTGATAATCATGTAAACCACATGCATTTCTTTGTCCAATTTTCCATAAACCACTCAAATTCACACAGCTCTATAAATATGAAGTCATTTACATTCCTCAGGCCTCCTTTATATGCAAATAGGGCACTTCTCATGTTGATGTCAGTTTGATGTACACTGATTTCATCATCTACTGTAAGACGGTTGTGGTGTTACTGGTGTGTCCCGTACGAGCGTTGCACGCGTCTGATTGGACGAGCTGTAACCTGGAGAGAGCGAGCGAGAGAGCAGGGCTTTCCTCTCTCTCTCTCTGTAATTGAGATTGCATTTATCAGAATCAGCGTTGAGACTGCTCACGCGTGTGTTTGTCCCGCAGGTGCACACCTTCAGAGGGCCACACTGGTGCGAGTACTGCGCCAACTTCATGTGGGGACTCATCGCTCAGGGAGTCAAATGTGCAGGTAAATCAACACACACACACACACACACACACACACACACACACACACGATGCAAAATGACCCTGGGAATCAGGTTTTCCACCTATTACCATAGGTTTTACATAGTTATTATGTTATGACGTAGTTATTACTACAGTTTCATTTTATTATATTTTATAATATGTATTGTATATTTGCATACATTCATATATATATGTGTATATATATATATATATATATAGTGCCCATATATAATTTTACACAGGAGAAGTTAACATTTTATCTAATTTAAAGTCCCAATTTTAACATTTATTTTGTCTGAGAAATGAGAATGGATGAATTACATGATTTAATTTTTTTTTTTTTTACTTTGAACTCAAACAGAACCTCCTGAAGTTTGGATTTTTCCCTTTAGAAAGTTATACCTGGATGTTCTAGATTTCCAGATTCAATTTTGTTCTAATCGCTAAGCAAGTTATGGCCATTTATTACAACATTATTATTATAGGTGTATTTTCAGTAAAATATTCATCTTCAGTGATTTTATTTATTTATTTACTGACAATGTAGATGTGTCCAAAAAAGTATAGGAAGTAAAATAAATAGAAACATTGTTATAATAACAGAACACTGAAGCAAAAGTTACTTGCGTTCGGTCCATATAAGCTGCGAATGCTCTGCACACTGAAGCCATGCCTGGACTAGGGATGGCGAAAACTAAAATTTTCTTGACCGACCACCGAGCCTCGTTAGCCGGTTGAAACCGGTTAACCAATTAGTTTAAAATATACCACGCTATTTGAAATAACAGCCATTTCGAGCCGCGCCTGCAATTTTGCAACTCTGTCGCATCTCTCTCTGCCTCCTGCTCACACACATACACACACACACACACACACACTGCCCCGGCGCCGCGCTTCCACTCACGTCACTTTTTTAAAATCCCCTACAGCGCGAAACATGAGTCCCGCAAACGCGGCGCCGAGGAGCTTGTATGTAACCGGAGGACAAATGGCTCCTTAGTTTTGAAATGGTTTGGGTACAAGGTGATCACGTTGAAAATAAAGGCGTTAGTCTAGCGTTAGAAGCTCATTTGAAACATTGCAGCGTCTCATTTAAGAAAATGACAGCTCCGAAGAGACTTAGTTTGAGGTAACGTTAGTGCTAACAATAATAAAGAAAGATGATGATCATCATCACCTTATCTGTTACCACTGAAATGTAGATGTAATTTATTTCTACAGTATTACTACTGTATTTAAGCACTGTATCACACAAGTTGCAACTTACTGTCATTCTTTTTGGTGAAATGGTCCCACACACTACTTTTCTTTGCACGCTTCATCCTGTCGTCTGCCCTGGCTCTTACCTGGAGTGTTTTAGCCTGTAGCCTTTACTTTTCGCAAACCTTGTGAGCGCGCAAACCCAAACGCTGTGACCTCGCGCCAAATGTTTTTATTGGTTTATTAAGTACAAACAGGCGAGTTATGAAAAATTGAGTGTGAGGGATTTGTTCACTACACACAAAAATATCTTGGAATAAGATGGCTAACTGTAGTAGCGTTTAGTCCACTGTCTATAATAGCCTAATTGAGAGATCACTTTTTTTTTAACCGACTACCGACAACTTTGATGGGTTAACGTTGAGACGGTCAACCATCGGTCAAACGGTCATCGGTTAGCATCCCTAGCCTGGACTTGCTAATTAACATTAACAATATAAATTACTATAAATTCCCTTGTTTGAGGTGTACCATAAAGCTTACACGATACCAGGTGTCAATTATACGTATGGAACTTTCCGTCATTTATTTATGTGCCAAACGACGGTAATTTTCTTCAGATCTATCACTCACTGATAGTTCCGGGTAAGCGGATCCACAGAAGCTTTGCCGCATACGCTCTCGCATACGTTGATGTGGATCGTCATAACTATCCTGCGTTCTCATTGGTTTACGCTCTGTTGTTATGGATCGTCATCACTCTCCTGCGTTCTCATTGGTTAACGCTCTGTTGTTATGGATTGTCATCACTGTCCTGCGTTCTCATTGGTTTAGGCTCTGTTGTTATGGATCGTCATCACTGTCCTGCGTTCTCATTGGTTAACGTTCTGTTGTTATGGATCGTCATCACTGTCCTGCGTTCTCATTGGTTAACGCTCTGTTGTTATAGATCGTCATCACTGTGCTGCGTTCTCATTGGTTAACACTCTGTTGTTATGGATCGTCATCACTGTCCTGCGTTCTCATTGGTTAAAGCTCTGTTGTTATGGATCGTCACCACTGTCCTGCGTTCTCATTGGTTAACGCTCTGTTGTTATGGATCGTCATAACTGTCCTGCGTTCTCATTGGTTAACGCTCTGTTGTTGTGGATCGTCATCACTGTCCTGCGTTCTCATTGGTTAACGCTCTGTTGTTATGGATCGTCACCACTGTCCTGCGTTCTCATTGGTTAACGCTCTGTTGTTATGGATCGTCACCACTGTCCTGCGTTCTCATTGGTTAACTCTCTGTTGTTATGGATCGTCATAACTGTCCTGCGTTCTCATTGGTTAACGCTCTGTTGTTGTGGATCGTCATCACTGTCCTGCGTTCTCATTGGTTAACGCTCTGTTGTTATGGATCGTCATCACTGTCCTGCATTCTCATTGGTTTACGCTCTGTTGTTATGGATCGTCATCACTGTCCTGCCTTCTCATTGGTTTACTCTCTGTTGTTATGGATCGTCATCACTGTCCTGCGTTCTCATTGGTTCACGCTCTGTTGTTATGGATCGTCATCACTGTCCTGCCTTCTCATTGGTTTACTCTCTGTTGTTGTGGATCGTCATCACTGTCCTGCGTTCTCATTGGTTTACGCTCTTTTGTTATGGATCGTCATCACTGTCTTGCGTTCTCATTGGTTAACGTTCTGTTGTTATGGATCGTCATCACTGTCCTGCCTTCTCATTGGTTTACTCTCTGTTGTTGTGGATCGTCATCACTGTCCTGCGTTCTCATTGGTTTACGCTCTTTTGTTATTGATCGTCTTCACTGTCCTGCGTTCTCATTGGTAAACGCTCATTTGTTATGGATCGTCATCACTGTCCTGCGTTCTCATTGGACAACGCTCTGTTGTTATGGATCGTTATCA
>NW_027509186.1:0-30000 GCF_051911475.1 Siphateles boraxobius
GAAACAAGTGGAGGCATTTTAAATTTAATGCTCCAATTCGCTACAAAACCCTTGCTTTTGAGACAGGTGAAGGCCATCGTACCAAGGAGCTGTAGGCAGACTGCCATGCCGAATGACCTCTGTTCTGTTGTTTGTGGAATTCACAGACTGTCACACTGCTTGCAGAGCAGATTATGGGAAGGAGCCATCTTCTAAAAAGCACATGCTCTATCAATAGGTTTCTGTAGTGTAGTGGTCATCACGTTCGCCTAACACGCGAAGGTCAGTCGCATGTAGGTGTAGAGCGTTGCTAGCCAATAAGAACGCAGGAAATTCCAGGGAGGCGGGCCTGAAAAAATACATGAAATTACAGGTTCGAGTCCCGTCTCGACCACAAACACCATAAAGTGTATCTAGATTAAAAAATGATTAGAAACTCATGTTAAGTACGATTTATATATAATAAACTAACTTTGTGCACAAAATAGAATGAAACGTGTAAGATTTGTTATTGTGTAGGATGTACAAAATGTACAATTACCTTAATAAACATTTACATTATAATAGGGTATAGTTTTCTTTAATATAGAAAATATTTGAATGTGAATAATTGTAAAGAACATTTCGATAATGTTTTAGACCTTTACATTTTACATTGAGATATTTACATTATATTTGTTTAACTATGTACAGAAATCCAATATATATATGAAATATAACCAGTAAACACCAAATAGTAAGTTTCTCGTTTTATTTATAGTACAAAAATATACATATTATTATGTAAAACTAAAAAAAGTAATGTATTAAATACTTATAGAGTAAACAACAATAACATTAATAATAATAATAAAATATAAAGCTGTGGAGAACATAGGAAAAAAACAAGATTTTTTAAATCAAATAATTATGTAGTGTTTAATGATAACAGTTATTAACATTTAGTGTTTACACATCTGAGCAAGATAACATAATGCAAGTCAATAAAATTTACTTTAAAAACACTAAAGTACTATGCAAACAAGGACAAAACTGTTTGATTTTAATGAACAATGGAAATAAATTATATTGATAGATTATAGATTAAACAACAGCAATAATAATATCTAAAGTTGAGGAGAACAGGAAAAAACAAGAAAAAAAGTATTTTAAATTAAACAATTATGTACAGAGTATAATAGTACCAGTGCTTAACATTTAGTGTTTTTCAAATCTGAGCAAGATAAAATAATGCAAGTCAATATATGAACTTAAAAAAACGCTAAAATACAATCCAATACAATAAAATACAATACTTTTGTTATTTTAATGAACAAATGGAAATAAATTAAATATAAAAAAAAAAAAAAATAAAAAAAAAAAAAATATATATATATATATATATATATATATATATATATATATATATATATATATATATATACATACATTAATAGTGCTATAATATGTATATACATATATGCATAACATTGTGCAAGGAATGTCTTTGTGCTATAAACAGTATTTGAGGTCTGGGCATGTCATTTGTCAGTGAAGTCATTTTTTCTTTTCCTCAATCCACCTCTGCTTCTCAGCCTCATAGAATGGAGACTGCTGAAAGTCTTTCCATGAAATTTCTGCACTCATTCCCTGAGCCTGATAAAGGGAAACTTGTTGTTGAAACTCAACAACATTTTGACATATTGTTTGATGTCATATTGATGTTACATTGATGTCAAGGTGCCCGCTGGGAACGTTAGAGGGAAAATATCTAGTGGAAAATGAGTATGTTACGTTATGTCATTACATGAAAGACACTTAGGAGATTACCTATCAACAATTAATTTTGTAGTTCTTTTCACACGCTTCGTACGGGTTCTTTGTTTGATTTTTGCGACTGAGCGCTTCTTACTGATGCGTATGGTTTTCTTTATGCCATGACCACGCCCTCTTCTCATACGGGTCCCTGGTGGTTTTAGCCGTCTACGCCCCATGACCATAAGTCCATGCCAGCTCTGACCGTCATCATTGTTATACGAATTTGTTAGAGCTGTAGTTACGAAATCACTTACTATGTTTTTTGCAGCGGCTTTTAGATGTGGTTTTGCTATACTGAACCCCCTTCTAAGAAATGGGATTGCCATTCGATACAAGCCCCTAAACAATCCGCCGATTCCTGATGCAAAACCGGAACCGTACATGACACCACCCCCTGCGTAACCGGGCAAGCCGTTTCCGGTTTGAGATTTGTAGTACGCAACATAACGATCGGGGTCCGACTGGTACGGAGCGAGATAAACCATTTAAAAAAGGTGTTGTTTCACGGGTCTAAAAGTGAAGTTTAGATACAACCTTCCCGTAGGTGAATAGTATCTCTCTGTTCAAGTCGTCTTTAACCTCAATAGTTATCTCGTTAATACTGGTTTTATTAAGACGCACGTAGTGTGACTTGTCGTACCTGACACAGGCAGCCTTGTTTGTTTCCCCTTCGATAAGTACTGTACCTAGTAAAGGTACATACAAATCTCCAACTGATCGGTAGTCTATTGTATCTGTGTACACATATAGGGTATAAAAACCACCTCTTATATCAGCCTGGAACGGTGCGTATGTGACTGATGTGACGTGTGTGTCTTGATGCTCATCCGAACTGTTTGCAACTTCCATAGGAACACCGGGTTTTAATCCCAGTATAACAGATACCTTACCATAAAATGTCAACGAAGCCCTCTGGCCTGCTTTCAGAAATATCTTATTCTTTATATGATCGTAGCCGAGCTGCACCCGCGGGGGGAGATATGCATTTATTTCTCTGAGTAGTATGGGTATATCCACAAAATAACCACACTTTAAAGCGCTCCGGCTCGTAGATATTTTTAGGGCTTTCCGAAAAGTTTGGATATTAAGGTCACCCCTTACACTGTGCAGTTTGACGTTATTCTGTAATAGGCTTTGATCACAATCGATAATAAATACAGCGTCGTCCTCATTGAAGGTGTACCAGGTCAATGGATATTCAAACTCGACCAGTGCCACTTCCCACAGGCCTTTTAAATGTATACTTCTAGCACAACCTAGTTCTGTAATTAGATATACGATTCTCAGGATAGACATTAGTCGAAGCATTGCAGGGGAATGTAACGTGGAACCCCTCCTCAGACATGATTTACATAAATGACACCTGTTACGAATTCACTATAACTTTAAGGTGGTTTGCAGATCCATCACCTGTTTTTTAGGAATCCAGCTGTTGAATTTAGAAGGCCACCCCCACCACTTGACTAACACACACATGACTTTCCCACAGCGTTGTTTATCCAGTATTTTTTCAACCTTGAAAGATGCATCATTACTCACGATAATCTTCTGTAGTTCTTGTTCATAAAAACAACCAGCGATAATTTCACCGTCATAGTCTTGTAATCGGTATACGGGAGGGATACGTGGAATGCATGCGGTTATTGTGAAATATTCTTCAGTATAATTTTGCTCGTACCCTTTGGCAAAAATATTCCGGACTTTAGAGATTCTCACGACATCTCCAATTGAGAATTTAAATTCGGGTGTCTCCTTACGTATTTGTAAAATACGAAAATGTTTATTGAAAAACTCTGTGCCCTTATCTGTTTGTAGCTTTGTTGGTATACGCCCCTCCCGCAGAGTAGACAAAAAAGCTTTCATCACTTCCGGCCCCGTCTTATTTTTAAGTACACACGTCCATGTGAATTTACTGAAAATATCAATAACTGTAATTATGTATTTAATATTATCATTCTGTTTCGAGTATATCGACATATCAACCAAATCAGCGTGAAACTGATGGTCTTTTCCATACACTACCACACGATTCCGTTTATATTTTATTGGTGCAGTACGATGGAGAGTGTATTCGTCTTGACTGGAGAGCCAGTCGGTCACCTCTTTATCAGATAGTCTTACGTTGTATTCCTGCAATACCGCTTGTTTTAATCTGTCCTTACCACCAAAAGCACCAGAATTCGCTGGATCATAGTATATCTTCTTCATTAGCTCTGACATGTCGACGCTATGAGTTTTTCAGACAATACCTGAATCACTTGCATTGTTGTTCAGTTTTTATTTTTTTTTACAAACAATCAGCAAACAACAAAGTTTTTTTTGTTTTTTTTACAAACAATCAGCAAACAATAAAGTTTTTTTTATTTTTTTTATTTCAGGAATATCTATTATTTTATTTCAGAAAATAACGGATCACTTACAATGTTGTTCACTTTATTTTTTTTACATACATAGTCACACACAAAAGGGTATATCAACATAATCATTTTTTTTATTTTAGAATCGAGAAAAGTACAGGGTTACAAGGGTTTAATCATGTATCATCCAAACGTCAAAAGAAATTTCACACACATTTCAAAATTTTTCTCCAGGACGAATTCAGCTAAAATGTCAACAATTTGCAAACATCAGTTACATACGTACATAGACATAATATGTTTTCTATTTTAAGGGAATCAGCATTTTCAGGCATTAGATCGAGAATGTTTTTGATAGTCGTACATTTATGGATTACAGATATGTTCACCATATTACTCCAGTCGTCCGATGACTTCCGCACAGCATTCATTTGACACGTCAATTTCGTTAGACGTATATCATCCGCAGACTTTCCGGTGTTTGTAGCATGATTATCATCGATAATCTTGTACAGCAGGGTTGATAATCCACATTTAACACGCAGTTTAAAGAAATATTTGAGAATCCAGAATGTGCAGAGGTTCCACATTTTCACACGAGGACAGGTTCAGGGTCTTCAGCAGCAGCAAGCTTCCACTTCTCGACAGCCGAGTAAATAATTTCCTCACAACTTTCATCCACAAGTTTCTGTCTGATAGATCCCAGCTGCTCCACAATGTACATCTCATCCTTAAGCTCAAACAAGATTGTCTCGACAGCACCTTGGATTCTTTGCAGATGTGGTGTAGCACCATACAGACTCAGCGATTGAGCTAGGATAGTTTTTAGCTCCGGTCTGAGAACCTTCAGGCTGATCTCGTCAAAACATCCATAAAAATAATATCCAGGTGGTTCGAACAAACACGAGTGCCTCGTTTGGGATGGGTGGTCTACGATACAGCCGTCGCAGCTTTGTTTCATTCGTTTATAGATCAAATATTCCAATATGATTGTAACTACACTTTTAATAATCCGATGTCCAGCATCGCCGAGACACCCGTCTGGCTCATCAGCAGACGTGTCAGCGTTCACAGGGGATGCTGTACCTGCATTTGTAACGGGCCCATTAGCTCCATAGTTCGTGAAGAACGCCAAGTTGTGATATCCAAGATCTGTACAAAATTTATTCATCCAGTCGACGCTTCTTTCCGGTGCATTTGATAATCCTGATTGCGTGTATCCATCAACAGCTCCAAGAGGAGAGAATCCGGGGTGAATGGTTTCTTGAGACATAATGCAGAATGAGTTGAGTTGTCAAGGGAGGTCTTTTTAATGCTTGTAGAATGTGGGCGGTGCTATATGAACACCCCTCCTACTGGGCGTGTACCAATCCGGGTGAAAGAGTTTCACTTTAATATTATTGTAGCGCTCGTACGCATCACACCATTTGAAAAGTTTATCAATTTTGGCAAAAATGTCTTCCAGCACGGGCATATCCTTCTACTGAAACATGAATTTTAAATCGTAGTATTTAAGGTGGTTATCCTCCGAGATAGGCCATGCCCGTTTGGGTACATCTGACCCAAAATCAGTGCAAAGGATGTAAATGTAATCCTCGGGATGTTTGTTAACGTTGTCCGCCAGCAGCCTGTATTTTGTACCCATCGTTAGACCGTTCCACTCCGCTATAAAGAGGGGCTCGTCACACCCTTCTTTCATATCTTTCCAGACGCAGGTGAAAAATAAGATCCAGTCTCGTTCTGTGAAAAACAGATGCGGATCCTCTGTTGTATTCCTTGTAAATCTCTCATCGTTATCCACATTAATCAATCTGACTTCGCGGTTGTTCTCTTCAAAATTGTACTTGCACAAACGGCCGCCAGACAAATGAAAAACATATTCCACATCGTTCATGGAGAAATCTTGTTAAACAAGATTGCTTATTCCGCGGAGCTAAAGTCAAATCCTCCATAGCCTCATCAATGTTTCTCTCGGGGGTCTTGGGTTCTGTTGCCATAGCCATTGCTCCTGAATAGATCTAATAATCCACAATCACAACCGTATTTTGCGTTGAAATCGTGGCGTTTTTAAATAGACCGCCACGGAGGGAAATCCCTTAGAGTGATGTCATCGTAAGTGTCAGTCGTAGCTGACCAATGAGACGTGTGTGTGTGTGTGTGTGTGTGTGTGTGTGTGTGTGTGTGTGTGTGTGTGTGTGTGTGTGCGTGTGGGAACTCTGTGTTCTATTCCCCTCGATCCATGTGTGGAGATGTGTGTGTGTGGGAACTCTGTGTTCTATCTCCCACGCTCCAGGTGCGGAGGTGTGTCGTGGGAGGAGTCAGCGTGTGGTGCACCGTACCACTCCCGTTCAGCCATTTCTGGTCGGAGTGCGGAAATGATCACAAGTGTTTCACAGCGTTTCTCACAAAACCTTTTATAATGTCTTTGTTCTTCTTCTTTCAGCAAAACGGAGTTTTGTAAAAACGTAAGACTTTTTTAACTTTATACAACGTTTTTAATACCTTTAAACACTAGTTAATTGTAAAAGTACAACTTTTCTTCAAACGTATGTTAGAAAATAAAACTATTTGCATGATACTGATTATGGCTTTTATTATACATTTTCTTAAAAAAGATTAAAATATTGTCTTTAATGTTTTTTAATCATTTTGAACATTTTTTACATTGAGCCCTAGTGATCGTGGGTGATTTTCCACACTTAATCTGTTCAGACCAATATGGGGAGGAAGGGGAGGAGTTAGCGTGGGGAGAAATTCCATGCACAGATGTACAAGCCGGAAGTGGGAGGGAGGGAGGGAGGGGAGGGCTGAGTATCTCGGGGGATTCCCACGGTAACGTGACCAATCCGGAAGGAGCGTGGGAAATTCCCACGGTGTCATAGAAGGGGAGGGGCAGGGCTTTATGGGGGGCAATAAAACTGTCAGTTTGACGAAAGCCGCCCTTATACCTCTCTCTTCCACAGTTCAAAACTGGGTGAAAACAAGCGGAGGCATTTTAAATATAAATGCTGCAATTCGCTACAAAACCCTTGCTTTTGAGACAGGTGAAGGCCATCGTACCAAGGAGCTGTAGGCAGACTGCCATGCCGAATGACCTCTGTTCGGTTGTTTGTGGAATTTACAGACTGTCACACTGCTTGCAGGGCAGATTATGGGAAGGAGCCATCTTCTAAAAAGAACATGCACCTCGTCAATAGGTATCTGTAGTGTAGTGGTCATCACGTTCGCCTAACACGCGAAAGGTCCTCGGTTCGAAACCGAGCAGAAGCAGCGGTTGGATTCTCACAGAAAATTTAAACTGTGCACCTAAAGATTTATGTCTGCAACCTGAAGATGTGTTTCCGTAGTGTAGTGGTTATCACGTATGCCTCACATGCGAAAGGTCCCCAGTTCGAAACTGGGCGGAAACTGTGGGTGGTTTTTGCAAAAATTTCGTATGCGATTTTCTGTTGAGCAGGTCAGTACACTTGCAGGGATGTTTGTGGTTTAATCTCTTTAGAAAAGGACAAAAATAAAACAAATGACCATTGAGGTTTCCTTTACAGTAATAAAAAATGTTTGGTCTGCCAACAAAATTAGCAGCTTTTTGCCATGTTAAAAACACTGGGCAGTCTATAGTTTCAGTCGCTTTTGAACAAGCGTACCCTAGAAGAGGTGGGACTGACGTCCAAATTAAGTTTCCGTAGTGTAGTGGTTATTACGTTTAGTTGTACACCATGCGGCCAGTCGTATGTAGGTGTAGAGCGTTGCTAGCCAATAAGAACGCAGGAAATTCCAGGGAGGCGGGCCTGAAAAAATACACGAAATCACAGGTTCGAGTCTCGTCTCGACCACAAATACCATAAAGTGTATCTATACTAAAAAATTATTAGAAACTCATGTTAAGTACGATTTACATATAATAAACTAACTTTGTGCACAAAATAGAATAAAACATGTAAGATTAGTTATTGTGTAGAATGTACAAAATGTGCAATTACCTTAATAAACATTTACATTATAATAGGGTATAGTTTTCTTTAATATAGAAAATATTTGAATGTGAATAATTGTAAAGAACATTTTGATAATGTTTTAGACCTTTACATTTTACATTGAGATATTTACATTATATTTGTTTAACTATGTACAGAAATCCAATATATATATGAAATATAACCAGTAAACACCAAATAGTAAGTTTCTCGTTTTATTTATAGTACAAAAATATACATATTATTATGTAAAACTAAAAAAGGTAATGTATTGAATACTTATAGATTAAACAACAATAACATTAATAATAATAATAATAAAATATAAAGCTGTGGAGAACGTAGGAAAAAAACAAGATTTTTTAAATCAAATAATTATGAAGTGTTTAATGATAACAGTTATTAACATTTAGTGTTTACACATCTGAGCAAGATAAAATAATGCAAGTCAATAAAATTTACTTTAAATTTTTTTTTGATTTTGAATGAACAATGGAAATAAATTTAACAATTTAAAATGATAGATTATAGATTAAACAACAGCAATAATAATATCTAAAGTTGAGGAGAACAGGAAAAAACAAGAAAAAAAGTATTTTAAATTAAACAATTATGTACAGAGTATAATAGTACCAGTGCTTAACATTTAGTGTTTTTCAAATCTGAGCAAGATAAAATAATGCAAGTCAATAAATGAACTTAAAAAAACACTAAAATACAATCCAATACAATAAAATACAATACTTTTGGTATTTTAATGAACAAATGGAAATAAATTAAATATTAAAAAAAAAAAATATATATATATATATATATATATACATTAAAAGTGCAATAATATGTATATACATATATGCATAACATTGTGCAAGGAATGTCTTTGAGCTATAAACAGTATTTGAGGTCTGGGCATGTCATTTGTCAGTGAAGTCATTTTTTCTTTTCCTCAATCCACCTCTGCTTCTCAGCCTCATAGAATGGAGACTGATGAAAGTCTTTCCATGAAATTTCTGCACTCATTCCCTGAGCCTGATAAAGGGAAACTTGTTGTTGAAACTCAACAACATTTTGACATATTGTTTGATGTCATATTGATGTTACATTGATGTCAAAGTGCCCGCTGGGAACGTTAGAGGGAAAATATCTAGTGGAAAATGAGTATGTTACGTTATGTCATTACATGAAAGTCACTTAGGAGAATACCTATCAACACTAAATTTTCCCCAGCCTTAATTTAAGACCGGCCTTTAATTGTCTGTGTTGACCCCGCCCCCGGCCACTATCAGAGGCCCGGCAGGCGTTTAATTGACTACCGGTTTTTATTTGAGGAATTACGGTAGTCATCTTTTAGTGGCCTGATTGACTGATATCAGAGTCTCTGATTAAATTGTTTAATATTAATTGTTAATTTCACATCCCAATACTACTGCAGAAATTCATGCAGTGCCGTGATACTCTGAAAGATTTCACACGTCACACGCATCACACACATGACCAGCGTCGGCCAATAGTGAGCCTATGTGACGACAGAAGCGCTGCGCTATTACACTAGTAAACTCACTCGAGGCCCACAGAGAAGAAAATCCCTAAAAAGCCTGTGGAGGAGTGACCCAGCTCTCAGATTTCATCAAAAATATCCTAATTTGTGTTCCGAAGATGAACGAAAGTCTTACGAGGTTGAAACAACATGTGGATGAGTAATTACTGACAGCATTTTCATTTTTGGGTGAACTAATCCTTTAAAAGTAATTTGAATAACAGATTGTCATAATACTGATGCCACAATATCACAAGGCTACTGTAAATCATGTGAAATTGACTGCTACTGTTTTTTATGTAATATTATTGTGGCAGAATAAGTGATTTTATCATCTGATTAGTTTAGTTTGGGGTATGGATTGGCTGGCCAATGGGGTGGGGTCTCCTCTCCCTGGCATTTCCGTTCCCATTCAGGTATGTTAAGACTCTACTGACGGTGTAATGTGAACAGCTCAAGGCTAATATGTGCTATTTCTAGTTTAAATTAAAAGCGGAGTTGGTGGCGTTGGCCTTGTGGCAGAATTTGCTCTCAGGTACATGTGGTCTTCGTATTAAATCTCTTGATTGACAGCCATGGCACCTGTTGTGAGTAACCATCAGAGTTGGGTATAACGTGTTACAAAGTATTGTATGTAATGTAATGCAATGTAATGTAACGTAACTCATTACATTTAAATATTATGTAATTTGATTACAGTTACTGATGTTAATAAAATTAAGTTACTTGCGTTACAAATGTATTGTTAAGAAAAATATTTATTAAAATTCAATTTAATTCAATTCAAATTTATTTGTATAGTGCTTTTCACAATACATATTGTTTCAAAGCAGCTTTACAGAAAGTGCATTTCAGAAATGTACGTAGAAAAAAATACAGTTAGTTAATCATGTAGTAATTTAGGGCATAACATATTGCCGGCGTTGAGTCGTCTCTTCACAGGCGTCGAGTCGTCTCTTCACAGGCGTTTAGTCGTCTCATCGCAGGTGTTGGGGGATCTGAAGTCTCCGTGAGAGGCTGGATACAAACTGGAGCTGACGAACGCTATTTACCTCGGGACTAGCGTCCCGAGATAACAGCAGAAGAGCAGATGGGAAATAATTAGCATAGCTGCTGTTCATAATATTAATGCATTCGATCTGATTCAACAGTGGTATAAAAGTTAAGCATTATGTAAATGCTTGGCTAAAGAGATGCGTCTTTAATCTAGTTTTAAAGTGGGACAGCGAGTCTGAGCCTCGAACAATATCATGAAGGCTGTTCCAGAGTTTAGGAACTAAATGCGAGAAGGCCCTCCCTCCTTTAGTGGACTTAGATATAAATGACCAGAAGCCTCGAATTTAGTGATCTTAAAGAACGCGATGGATTGTAGGGCGATAGAAGGTCTGTTAAATACACAGGAGCTAGACCATTTAGGGCTTTATAGGTCAGTAGTAATACTTTGTAATTGATACGGAACTTAATAGGTAACCAGTGTAGAGATGATAAAATTGGTGTTATATGATCATATTTTCTTGACCTAGCAGCTGCATTTTGCACTAACTGTAGCTTGTTTATTGAGGATGCAGGACAGCCAGCTAATAAAGCATTACAGTAATCTAGTCTTGAGGTCATGAATGCATGAACTAACTTTTCTGCATCAGAAACAGATAGCATGTTACGTAGCTTAGCAATGTTTCTAAGGTGGAAAAAGGCTGTTCTTGTAACATATGAAATATGATTTTCGAAAGACAAGTTGCGGTCTAGTATAACACCCAGATCTTTTACTGTAGTCGATAAAGTAACAGGACATCCTTCTAAATTAAAGTTGTATTGTACAAGGTTTTGGGGGTAGTTTTTTGGACCAATAAGTAATACCTCCGTTTTATCTGAATTTAATAGCAGGAAATTACACGTCATCCAGCATTTTATATCATTTAGACACTCTGTCAATTTAGATGAGTTAGTGTTTTCATCCTGTCGTGATGAAATATATAATTGAGTGTCATCAGCATAACAGTGGAAATTAATTCCATGTTTTCTTATAATATTACCAAGTGGCAGCATATATATTGAGAATAGCAGAGGGCCTAACACCGATCCTTGCGGCACTCCATAATCTACTGACGTTATTTTTGATTTTTCCCCATTTAAACAGACAAAATGATAACGGTCTGATAAGTACGATCTAAACCAGCTTAATGCCTGTCGCTGAACACCAGTGTAGTTTTGTAGTCGATCCAAGAGTATTTTATGATCTATAGTGTCGAACGCAGCGCTAAGATCGAGTAGAACTAGTATTGAGATACAGCCTTGGTCAGAAGCTAAAAGTAAATCATTTGTAATTTTAACTAGCGCAGTTTCTGTGCTATGATGCGGTCTGAATCCTGACTGAAATTTTTCATAGATATCATTTTCTTGCAAGAAAGAGCACAATTGAGCGGACACAACTTTTTCTAGAATTTTAGACATAAATGGAAGATTTGAAATGGGTCTGTAATTTGCTAGGTTATTTGGATCTAATTGCGGTTTCTTAATGAGAGGTTTTATTACTGCCAGTTTGAATATTCTTGGAACATGACCTAAAAATAAAGACGAGTTAATAATATTGAGAAGAGGCTCTTCCACTACAGGTAACACTTATTTCAGTGGGTATTGAATCTAATAAACATGTTGTTGGTTTAGATGCAATGATAAGTTTATTAAACTCTTCCTGTCCTATAGTTGTAAAGCGGTGTAGTTGTTCTTGAGGGGCGATAATTGAGGTTGAATCATAAGACACCATAAAAGATGGTACATTTACAATTGTGTTTCTGATGCTTTCTATTTTCTCATTGAAGAAATTCATAAAATCATTACTATTATACTGTAACGGAATATTTTGCTCTGGTGATGTTTGTTTATTTGTTAGTCTAACTACGGTGTTGAATAAAAACCTTGGATTATTTTGGTTATTTTCTATTAGTTTGCGGAGATGCTCAGCCCCGGCTGCTTTTAGAGCCTTTTTATAACGTGACATACTGTCTTTCCACGCGATTCTAAAGACCTCTAAATTAGTTTGTTTCCATTTACGCTCTAAGTTACGCTCTAAGTTTCTCTCTTGATAACATGCGTAGCACTGTTGTACCATGGTGCTTTAGTTTTCTCTCTAACCTTTTTTAATCTAATTGGTGCAACAATATCTAGTGTACTAGAGAAAATGGTGCTCAAACTGCTAGTCATTTCCTCTAGTTCATCTGTTTGTTTTTGTTCACTGAGCAGCTGAGATAGATCAGGTAAGCTATTTGAGAATCTATCTATAGTGGTTGGAAGGATTGTTCTGCCTGGTCGATAACGTGGCGCAACATGTCAAATTTCAGCAGTACGTATTATGCAAGTTATCATGTAATGATCAGTGACATCATCACTTTGCGGTACAATATCTATATCGGTTGGATTGGTTCCATATGATATAATTAAATCTAGTGTATGATTTAGACGATGAGTCAGAAAACACTGACGTTTTGCTTGACCTCAAAGGAGTTTAATAAATCTGTAAACGCAGCCCCTTACGCATCATTTGTGTTATCTACGTGTATGTTAAAATCTCCAACAATTATTGCTTTATCGACATTGACCAATAAATCTGAGAGAAAGTCTGCAAACTCTTTTAGGAAATTAGCACAGGGCCCTGGAGGTCTATATACAGTAGCCAAGGCTAGAGATAATAGGGATTTCTTTCTTACATCTAAGAGCGTAACATTTATAACAAGTAGAATATCTCTATAGATTGTTGCAACACCGCCGCCACGACCGATCAGACGGGGCTCATGCTTATAACAGTATCCTGGTGGAGTGGACTACGCGAGTGCCCTTGGTGCACGAGCAGAAGGATTTTTTGCAGTTATTTTAATTCTAATAGTGTTTTTATGGTATAAAGAGAATCAGATTACACTGAAGACCTTCAAGAAACCTAGTACCAAGCCCTGCACTCTGTCCCTGTACCTGTCCTTGTTTTTGTGCTGGTTCCATTCTCCTCATCCTCCAGCTCTTCTTTCTCTTGCTGCTTTCCTTCCTCCCCCTTCTCATCAATATGACAGCAGGGGTCATCATCAACCTGTCCCTCTCCAACACTGACCTTAACAGCTAATATACATATACAGACATACAGAGATTCCTTGCTTATAGAAGGATGTTGTCTGTGTGTGACGACAAACTGCTGTTTATAATATATAATATATCTATATATAATATATGTAAGGGATAATGCATAGTGAGGCGGTTGTTATAGCGTTTGTATTCGCTATAGCAACCGCCTCACTATACATTATCCCGCTTATTACATGTCTACCTACCAAATAAATCAAAAATTTCACACAAAATATTGATTTAAAAAGCAGTGTATTGATTTAAAAACGATTGTATTGCTTCCGCTAAAGCAAATAGTCTGTTCCGTCTCTGAACTGCATCCATGGCAACGCGCTGTTTTTCATGGCAACGATGTGTTATACTTAACAGCCGTCTGTTATCAAGAATTATACCATGGTCTGGGTGAATACTCGATTCTGATTGGCTGCAGGGTGTCCGTTAAAAAGTGATAGAGGACACCTAGTAAAGTAGTTCTGGTGAAACTGCCTGTTTACCATTCGAAATTAATAAATAAATGCGCTGCCTACAACAACTGTGAGTAACCATAGCAACATGCAGTCAAAGTATCCGTTAACAATTTGCTCTATCAAAACAAACATCTAACGTTAGTTAGATATTACATAGCCTACTAATACAACAATGAGCGACTTCGTTATTTCTTTTAACATTTATGGAGAATATGACAACTTTGACGACTGGGGTGCTGCTGAAGAAAGAAAAAATTTAAATAAAACGGAGAAACGACACAAAGAGATAACACCGGGAGAATTGAATCAAATAGAAGACGAAAAAGATGAGATCAACACGAAAAAAAATTCGAAATGGGCAGTAAATACAATCAGAGACTTTATTGTTCAAAAAGAAATGGACTCCAGCTTTGAAAATTACACCGCTGCTGCTCTGTTTTTGTTGTTTGATTAATTGTTTTATGTGTAATAAAAAAATAACTATGCCTACCTTTGTGTTTCATGAAAAAAAAATGCATTTTTGAACCTGAAGGGTTCTACAAGCTGAGCGGACTATAAATATCTCCGGTTGCTAAATAAACCGTCAGGCAAGTTATTATTTATTATTTGTAAAAACTAGATTTAGCCTAATTCAAATATAAACTAATGTTTTAAATTGTCAGGTTTTAATGGACTTCGGCGGAGGCAACCGTCCTCCGCTGCGCGTCGGCCGGTTCACACCTCACCGTCGTCCATTAAAACCTGACAATGGACACCTCGTCGGGCATTAACCCTTACATAACACCGCATGCTACATTGGAATTCTACCAAGCCATGTAATAAATGCCTATATTTTAATGCAAATATAAACAATTTCAGTGTATTATAAATCACTAATATATCCCTAATCGTGCACCTGTCCTGTCCATGGTGCTGGGTCCTTCCTCATCTGCACCTCCGGCTGCCACAGCACTCTTTCCACTAAGGAAAAGGTCTGTTAATTTGGTGCATTTAACTGCCTCTTGTGCCAAATATCTTTTCTTTTTAATTCTTATTTTTTCGGCCCCACCCATTTCTTTCTCTTCTTTCCATAGACAGTAATCTCTCCTTCTTTTCGCCATTTTTACCGTCCGTCTCTGTTGCATTGCATTCACACAAACCCGCTAAACATGAGCAAAAGTAAACTCCTTTGATCGGCGCCTAGTTAGAGCCAATCGGATGTCAGGAAAAACGAGGATCAGTCCAAGTTAAGAGGGGCCGCTCGCATCCCTCCTCAGATTGAAAGTATTGGTTTGGCCCGGTCTGAATCACACACACACACACACACACACACACACACACACACACACAGCGTTCCGCTGCAGGCACTACTAAGCGGCCGGTTAGGCCGGTCGCGTATCATTAAAAAAAAAACAAAAAAACTCTTAGACCACCGGCCGGTCTTTGGCCTGAAATGGACCGGTCGTTCGGGATTGTTCCCGGTATTCCCGATGGCCAATCCGCCCCTGGGTGCAGGCCATCAGCAAGGTAGAGCCTAGGTCGCTCCCAGAACAGATTCCAATTATTTACAGAGAGCAGTTTCTGTTCATTACACAATGACATTAACCATTCATTTAGTGCAAATAATCTACTGAACCTTTCCTGTCCTTGTCGGTACGTGGGAAGCGGTCCAGACACGATGATCGTTGCTTCAGGCGATGTGCTGCGTACCATCTCGATCAGGCTCCTGTAGTCCTTCTTCAGAACCTCTGTCTGCCGCAGCCTGATGTCGTTCACTCCCGCTTGCAGCACAACAGCTCCGACGCGTTCGTCACCGTTCAGGATCTCGGGAACCTGTGCAGCGACATCTAGAACACGAGCATAAGGAAAGCAGTGAGTGCGCACCTTACCTTTACCTGAGTTAGCGCGGACATGACGGACGATGGAACTGCCGATGATCACGGCGTTGTCGCGTTCCGACTCGTGAAGAGGGGAGAAGCGGTTCCGGGTGGAGATCTCGAAGACCGGGAGAGGCGGAGAGGTTCTTGGTCTTGTCCTGGCTCGTGTCTTCCGCTGAGGAATCACCCAGGGCTCATGGTGTTGTGTCGGTGCCGGAGTGAATGAAGCAAGGGATGATCGCATCCTGGGTGCTTGCGTCCTGTGCAGAGAGGCACACGGAGAAGATGAGGTCGTAGTCAAAAAGTTACTAACCACTGACTTGTGAGCATCGGCGCGTGGTGTTTCAAGCGCTGAACGCCGATCTCGCAGCTCGGCTTGCCTCTCTAGCAGACCACGGATCTGCTTCTCCACGGACTCCAGCTCCAACAGCAACGAATGCAGCTCGAATGTGTCCTCACCTGCACTCAGAGGTAACGTTAGACACACATCCGATATATTCACCATTATAATAGATGAACAGTAAATTAGTAGTGATACTACCAATATCACTACTAATTTAGGACTGAAATCCTGGATATAACCCGTATCCTTTCAGTGAAACGGGTGTAAATGAGACAATCAATAGGCGAGAGGCCACGCGTGCGATGCTAGCGGGCTAAAGGCTAGTAGCGGAGATTCGAAAAGTTGGATCTAAGTAGCTAAATCAAAGCAATCCGATTGTTTTTTATAAGGAAAGGTATCGAAGATAAGTTCACATGCTATAAAAATAGAAAGTGCTTGTTTATAAATGAGTGGTAAAGAAGAAAATCAAGGATTTATGAATCAATTCGACGGAGCTCCAAACACAAACCGCACGCGCATGCGCAAAGATTTGTGTCTTAGAAATGCATTTCTAATCACATTTGGCCGGCTGCGTCAGTTAATGAGCATGCGGTTTAATGAATTACCGGAGAACGTGCTTCATGAGGCTCAAACGCACTCACACGCAAGGTCTCTCGCTCTCTCCCTCTCCGCCGTGCGCGCGCTACACAGTTTGGAGCACAGTTCTCACATGCGCGCTCTTGCTCGCTCGCTCTAGATTCCAGGAGATTTGAACTAATTTGCAGGCATCAGGGAGCCGCTATCAATATGCGGGAGACTCCCGGAACTTCTGGGAGACTTGGGATGTCTGCAATATTAAATTACGGAAAGAACTGAGTTTCACTTTGTAGTATATTCTTGTAGTTTTAATAGGTTTTCAAAGTAACTTGAAAGTAAAGTAATTAGTAATCTGATTTTACTTGCAGTAATCAGTAATGTAATCAAATTACAATTTTAAAGTAGTAATTAGTGATTTGTAGTGGATTACTTTTTTGAGTAACTTACCCAACACTGGTAACCATACAGCTTTACATCTGGTGTTTGTTCAATCCAAATCATAAGTAAGCCTCACCCTTTTTTTACATTTGGGGTTTTGTGAATTTAGTTTACCTCTTAGATTTTTTTGTTAAAGGTAAAGGGGGAATGGAACATAAAAATCTTTAAACCCTACTTTTGTTTTTTATCTATTTTGCAGCTTTACCATAGCCTATTCCCAATTTATTTTCTCTTTTTTTCTGCAATGTATTATATTGTTTTATTGTAAAGTGCTTATGCTTCTCGCCTCATTCAATGTCCTGTTATACTGTATATCTGCTCTTGCTGTATGTGGTGTCGTCAGGGTTCCTGAGTGCTATAGCCTCATATTTACGACACAGTTTCTGTAAACTTTATTTTGGTTTTCTTTCTTTTATTATTTAGAGTAGTTTTCTTTTGCAGTCCCTAGTTAATGTGTTTCTCTTTTCTTTTCTCTCCTGGAGCAATTTAGGACTTGGAGTGGAACAGGGGAGGCTAGCTGCTTTCATTCGGTGGTGTGCTTCACATAGTAGGATTAGATTAAATTGTGATTTACTTTTCCCTCCACTTGTTAATGCCACATTATCACCAATACATGACCAACTTCATCTGATGAGATTTACTCCTGCATTTTTTGGCATAACAAATATGTATCAGAAGGACAGTTAAAGCAGCGAAAGAAAAACTAATGTTAAAAAGTCAATGGTTAAGAGCCCAATAAATATTGATCACCATAATTTTTTTTTTCAATAAGACATCAACAACAAATCTTAATAAGAACTTTTGTATGAAAGAAAGTTAAACTGGATTGTAATGAAGATGTTGTGATCTTGAGAGATCTGTTAGTGTTTAATGTTCTGTTGCTGCCTGTCATTTGTAGGGCCCTATAATTTCCGCGATCGCGAAATTGGCAAATTAACACGGAATCTAGTGTCAACGCCGAATTTCGCGGAATTTTACATATTTTGAATGAAATTCTGTTTTTGTGTGGGAGAAGAACGTATGTCTGGGGAAAATGTAGAACGGGGGAAGAAAATCTGGGCGACACAACGCCTCCCGTCATTTCAGTTCCAATGACGGCATCAAAACAATGAAAGCATGGCGAAGCGGGACTCCACCGCTCTGCTTTCCTCAGCGAAAAAGTTAAGAAACTCGACGCTAAGCCCTCAGTACCGAGCCAAGCAGTTCACACGTGACTTTTATGAAGTGTTTCCCACACATAATTCGTGGCGAAGAATCAACACCGGCCACCACATATTGCGTTTCGTTTATTTTTTTTAACGCTTTTAGTTGCATTTCCTTTCCCTGCTCTCCCTCCGTCTGTCTGTCACTCTCTCTCTCACACACACAGACACACACACACACACACACACACACACACACACTCTCTCTCTCTCTCTCTCTCACACACACACACACACACACACACCCATCCCCTCCGTGCACACTGCGTCTGTCTATGAGGCGCCGGACTGGACCAAAGACCGTCCGACGGTGTCCGAGAGCGCGCTCGACAGTGCGCGAGAGAGAGACAGAGTGTGACTTTTATTTAAACTTACATAAACTAATATAATTTATTTTACTGGACAGTTTTAAGCTCCTAACCATATTTTGTTGTTACTTGAAGTAATTTAGAGTGCAGTGTTAGGTAACACTTTATATTACAACCCGCAAACAACTGCGTAAGTACACCGAAATTACGGTGTACGTTTCTGTAATTATAGTGCACTTCCGTGTAGGTATAAGTAAACAACATGTTAAGTTTTGGGTAATAAAGGGGTAACAAGCAGATATACAACCTGGAAAGAACTTCGTAAGTAAACCGAAATTACGGTGTACGTTTCGGTAATTATATATAATTACAGAAACGTACACCGTAATTTCGGTGTACTTACGCAGTTGTTTGCGGGTCGTAATATAAAGTGTTACCCAGTGTATGAATAAAGTGTTTATGGATAAGTGTTACCCAAATATCCATGAATAAAAGTTTGAATTTGTATCTGTTCCTGTAGTAACTTGAGAGAGATAGGTCTGAGAATTAAAGATTGATCATTTACTGAGTGTAACCCTTGTGAAGGAGATCATTTAGACTTATGCCTCGGAACTCTTGACTACTATTCCACACAATTCTCACTGGGGTTGAAGTGGAGTGCGGGTTTGGAGCAACCAGATGGCTGATGTACCATTTAGGTCCTCCCCACTTATTAATTTCCTCTTTTGTGAGTTTTGCAGCAGCACCTCTTGAAACCATTTCATGTATTTGTTCTTTGTATGCAGTCTTCCACACAGGTTCCTTCTCCAGACGCTTCTCAGTGTTTCTAAAGGTTGCCTCCACAGCCTGCCGATTGTCTGGTTGTGTTGTGAGGTCTGTCTTCCAGGGATAAGCCGTGTCCCAGTGGGGAGAGTACTGTGTTTGTCTGCCAATACGTATGTTAGGCATTCTTTTATCTTTTCCAGGTCCCGCTCTTCCTCTTTCGCTCCAGGGGGTAACCTACCACACTTGCAGCCGCCACATTGAGGACTGCACGAAGCCCCGATGCTGTCCCAACTAAACCACTCGAAAACCTCTTTGTTGGTGGTTAAGGTGCTCCGGACAAGCGCATTTCCTTCCTCTTCTTGAGGTATGATGGTTTCTTTATACGCCATCGAGGCTGATCTCATGGTCCTTGCAAGGTGAGTTTCAGGGTGGTATACTGCCAGATCGACTGTCTCAATAAGATCGGGATGGGTTCCCCCAACAGTCTTCCCCAGCGGGCCGTCCCAGAGGACGAGGTCTACCACAATTTTGATTGGCTGGGGAACAAGACGACCTTCCCGGTGACTGATAAGGAGGTCAATCTTTGTGGGACGAACCAGTTCGTCTCTGGGTACATTGGGGAAGAACTTCTTCAGTTGCTTGGCAGTGACTGGTTGAGTCACCTCTGCGATGTCTGAAACATGACTATTGTCATGTTTCAATGTTTTTGAGGTCTGTTTTGTGATCTTGGTTTCCCCTGTCTTTGTGATTTTGGTTTAGTCCTGTTATTATTTCAGTTTTGAGATCTTGTTTCCCCCCATCTTTGTGATTTTGGTTCAGTCCTGTTAGTTTTCCCGCTCCTCGTTTGTGTTCAGTTTCTTCACCTGTGTTCTGCTTATTATCCCATTAGTCCCTGTCCATTTAAGACCTGTGTTTTCCCTCAGTGTTTGTTGGTCGTCGTCCTTGTATGGTTGTGTCTCTGAATTCCTGGAGTTTGTTATTTTGTTTCTGTATGTTCCTGAAGTTTATTGTGTACAGTGTAGATCAGCAAGAACTCAACAACAAAATGTACCGCTCCACAAAAAGACACTTGTTCGCCCGAACAGGGACTTGAACCCTGGACCCTCAGATTAAAAGTCTGATGCTCTACCGACTGAGCTATCCGGACTCTTGCTCGAGAAGCCTGCGTGCTGTGTCGGAACGCACAGCAAAATGAATCGCATTGGCGCAGAAAAAAGAGTGTCCTCCAATGCATTGCGTTTCCTTCTTCGAAGATTCAGAACGGCCGTCAATAAGTCTGCTATGTCAAAATATATTTGCAAATTAGTGGGAATGCAGCCTATTAGACTGATGATAATAGTCATTAAAGGAAAATAATGCTAGGAAAAAGAACAAAAACTCACTGCTACTTGTCTGGAAAGCCTCTTCACACGCTTCAATGCTGTTGACTTGCCACGCTTTTATCGTTATTGTAAACTTGTGTCAAAGGCGCAGTTGTTTGTAGCAAATAGCAAGCCTGCGGCACTCTAGGTAACAGCCAGCGAGTGTACTGACACCTAGCGATTAGAAAATATACACGAGGAAAAGAGTAGGCCGAAGGACGGGTGGTGACATGGAGCTCAATTTCAATGGCACCCAGAAAACCTTGCCGTGACCCGGATTCGAACCTGGGTTGCTGCGGCCACAACGCAGAGTACAAACCACTATACGATCACGGCGAGCTACCGGTCTACCCGACGTGTCCCTGACTACAAAGGGGCCTTGTCATCTTTAGCTTGCAGACAAAACTGTTTCTTACCAACATAACTCTTTTCAAGGGTAATCCTGTAACAGTGACTTTTTTTTCCTTTTATAAAGTTTAAGCTAGGCCTTCAGAAGGTTAAAAACTAAAGCAGGTGCAAGCTGTCAACGTAGCGGGGAGACCCCAATGGATTTCTAGTCCATCACCTTAACCACTCGGCCACGACTACAAGCTAGCTGAAGGGAGCATTTCGTTTGGCTTGGTCCCTTGCAGCGTCGCTGCCCGAGGCCAGTGTAGATCAGCAAGAACTCAACAACAAAACGTACCACTCCACAAAAAGAGGCTCGTTCGCCGAACAGGGACTTGAACCCTTGACCCTCAGATTAAAAGTCTGATGCTCTACCGACTGAGCTATCTGGGCTCTTACTCAAGACGCGTGCGTGCTACGTGGGAACGCACAGCAAAATGAATCGTATTGGCGCAGAAAAAAGAGTGTCCTCCAAGGCATTGCGTTTCATTCTTCGAAGATTCAGAACGGCCGTCAATACGTCTGCTATGTCAAAATTTATTTGCAAATTAGTGGGAATGCAGCCTATTAGACTGATGATAACAGTCATTAAAGGAAAATAATGCCAGGAAAAAGAACAAAAACTCACTGCTACTTGTCTGGAAAGCCTCTTCACACGCTTCAATGCTGTTGACTTGCCGCGCTCTTATCGTTATTGTAAACTTGTGTTCCTGACTACAAAGGGGCCTTGTCATCTTTAGCTTGCAGACAAAATGGTTTCTTACCAACATAACTCTTTTCAAGGGTAATCCTGTAACAGTGACTTTTTTTCCTTTTATAAAGTGTAAGCTAGGCCTCCAGAAGGTTACAAACTCAACGTAGTCGGCAGGATTCGAACCTGCGCGGGGAAACCCCAATGGATTTCTAGTCCATCGCCTTAACCACTCGGCCAAGAAAGGGGCAAAAGGGGGGAGGGGGGTGTAGAGAAGAAAAGAGGGAGGAAAGGGAGAAAAAGAAGAGGAGAAAAAAGGAGCAAAACGTACAATATATAAATTTTTATCTACTTTCTTATCTTCTCAACATTGTTAACACACAGTTCTGCACTTATTGCAAGGGTTATCATCACTTTAATTTCATGTCTCTTGCGGGATTCGAACCTATGCCGTGGCAATATCGCTTGCATCTTCGCTTGTTCTCTAGTCTCGTAGTGCATTCCGTAAGTACTACATGCAATGCATTGTGGGTAACGTAGTCATTTTTAACACAGGAACTCTTTTCCATATAAATCCCTACAGTAGTAACCCTGTGATTATGCAATTATGCACATGAATGCATTTAAAGCAAACGCTCTTGTAAGTAAACATATTTTGTGATGTTAACAAATCAATATTCAAATAATTAACTCAAAATGTCACATGCTACATTTAAAGCTATAACAGTATTAACAGTGTATAAATGTAAATAACTCTCCCATCATGTTTCCCCTCCTTTTTTTGTAAACTCAATTATTTGAAAGACTACATCTGTGCAGCACAAGTGAATAAAACATATTCCAAATTGAGTGTTGGGTTTTGTGAATAAATGTAAAATGATTCTGCAAGTAATTCTGGCTTTAGTTTTAACAATTACATTCAATGGATGACACTCACTGTCCTGGTATTCAAGAGGAAATTACTTAAAAACGTGAAGACTGTTATTGGCTCCAATAAAATTATTAAACTTTATTGTAACAGACAGACAAGTAATGGTGACAGCAATTATACACTCTTCCTCCAGTCATCCAGGGTCAGTCCTGATGCTGGACAGTACCACTGCCCCTTCAGCTGGGTGTGTCCAGTCCTTTTATTTTGTCCTGTCCAAACCCCTTGCAGGTGTAGTGGTACTTTTCGTTTGTCAGCCTCTTCCGTGGCGGTTCCCCCTTTGACACTAGCTCCTCATCCTCCTGGGCAGCTTTTTTCAGCTATTGGAACATGTCTCGATATAAGTAAACTATTAGAGATTGCAATGAATCTATCATATATATAAAATCAGATACAAATAGGATTGGTATGAATAATAATGCTTTGTTATTAACAAAATGTTATGATAATAATTATGACCGCCACTACATCTTGTAATAATAATGAGAAAAGAAGGAGAAAATGCATATTAAATTATGTCATAAATTATTTTTTAATTAAATACTGATTGGGCCAACAAGTTGCACACTCTTGCCAGGATTTGCACCTGGAGTCTCCCACCCAAAGGATGGACGTGTTACAATTACACCACAAGAGTTGTTTTTTTTGTTTGTTTTTTGAAATAGTTGCATCAGCAACTATCCTATGTATTTTGTTTTTTGAAAATAGTTGCAACAGCAACTAATTTTTTTTTTCTATTTGCAACAGCAAACATACTTTTTTCTACTTTATTTTCTTGCTTGTTTTTTCTTTGCAGATGGTTTGAACAGTGAATGTGAACATTTTCTTAAAATAAATAAAACATATTATTAAAAATATTTATAAAAAAGAATGTATTAGGTGCATTTACAAAGAGCTTCTCCACTCCTCAAGGGTCTGTCCAGATGCAGGGCAGTACCATTTGCCACGTACCTGTGAGTGTCCAGTTTGCTTTGATTTAGGTTGACCACACAGCTCACACTCATAGTGGTAGCTCTCTTTTGCCTTTCTCATCTTTGGGGGCTCACCTTTCCTCAGTCGCTCCTGGTTCTCAAGGGCTGCCTTGCGTAATCGCCATTCACGCTGGCGATTAAAGGGATCTAGTGCTTGGTGAGGGAACCTAGGTTGGTCGGGACAGTAGGAGGTGGATGAACAGCCCTGGGTGGATGCTGAGGGTGGTGGTTGGGTGGCAGGCCAACCCTGGATGGATGCTGAGGGTGGTGGGTGGGTTGCAGACCAGCCCTAGGTGGATGCTGAGGTTGGTGGGTGGGTTGCAGACCAGCCCTGGGTGGATGCTGAGGGTGGTGGGTGGGTTGCAGACCAGCCCTGGTTGGAGGACCAGCCCCGGGTGGATGCTTAGGGTGGTGGGCGGGTTGCAGACCAGCCCTGGTTGGAGAACCAGCCCTGGGTGGATGATGAGGGTGGTGGGTGGGTTGCAGACCAGCCCTGGTTGGAGGACTAGCCCTGGGTGGATGCTGAGGGTGGTGGGTGGGTTGCAGACCAGCCCTGGTTGGAGGACCAGCCCTGGGTGGATGCTGAGGGTGGTGGTTGGGTGGCAGGCCAGCCCTGGATGGATGCTGAGGGTGGTGGGTGGGTTGTAGACCAGCCCTGGGTGGATGCTGAGGTTGGTGGGTGGGTTGCAGACCAGCCCTGGGTGGATGCTGAGGGTTGTGGGTGGGTGGAGGACCAAACATGAGAGTGTGCCAGGGGTGCCTGGTAAGAAGACCAGCTCTGGTAGTGTGTTGGGGATGGCTTGTAGGCAGAGGACCAGCCCTCCATACAGCTGTTTTGAGAGGAAGCAGCATCGTGTTTGGCAATAGCTGCGTCTCCCCCACCTGTCTGTGGAATAGCAGGTGTTCTGGAACTGTGTCGCTGGCGGATTTTTGCCTCGCCCTCACGGTTCTCAGGCTCCTGGAACTCAAAAAGAGTGTGTCCATGCTGAACTGGCTGTGATGGTAGGTCACGAACCTCCAGGAGGGATTTTTTAGCCACGGCAATCTGCTGTGGAAGCTGCACACCCTGAAGTAAAGAACCCCGTTCAGTTCTCTTTTGGCGATCATGCAGCCTGCAGAGACAGAAAACAAAACACACACAAGAGTTTTTCAGAACATTTTTCAGTGTGTTAATTGTTAAAAAAAAAATTCAAATATGCAATTCAATCAATTTATGAAGATATTAAAGATGAACTCACCAGGAGGACACAGTGGTGTTGTTAATGTTTACCAGTACCAGGTCACTCCTGTCCATGATCTCTCTGCAGTCCTCAACTAGCTGCTTGATGTGAGAGTATGCCATGACAATGGACTGGGGTATGGCAAATGTCCTCCCTTTATTGTCCTTTGGCCTATTTCTGGCTTCCTTGTACTCTTTGTACAGCTTGAGAGCAACACACTCTGAAATTCTGTTTTGGTCTGGTCTGTGAGCAGCCTGACCATGGACCATGAACAATCTGCAAATAGATGACCAGATCACATAGTGCTCATTATATATGCATGTTCACATATTGACATAAATACATTGATACAAATACTAAAGAATATAGCTATATGAGATGTGGATACCTCTCAGCTGCTTGCTGGCCTGGAGCAGAGCCACTGCACTTTCTTGAAGCCCTCCAAGGTCCTGGCAACGTTGTTTTTTTGCTCTTGAGGGTGTATCTGGTGGGGGTCTGGTCAAAGACACTTAGATGTGAGTATAACCTCAAAATCTCTGCCACTTCAGCATTGGAGAGTTTTGTTATAGTTCGGTTAAGCCCAACCAGGTAACCTGCCAAGGCATCAACTGCCTCCCATCCAGGAATCCCTCTGGCATCACACCTAGTGTCCTGTTACAAGAATTGAACCAATAAACACCATAACATTTTAAACATCTGGTACAAGAGCAAATATAAAGCAGCCCACATTTCTGATGGTGAAACATTATCCACTTTACCGTAGCTGGAGTGACGAGCACACTCTCCTCAAATGGGGTGAGGACGGGACTTGCGGAGGCATCTCTCTCATCAAATCGGGTGAGGACGGGCCCAGAAGAGGCATTACTCTCCTCCAATGGGGAGTAGATGGGCCCAGCAGAGGCATTACTCTCCTCCAATGGGGAGTAGATGGGCCCAGCAGAGGCATCACTCTCCTCCAATGGGGACCTGGGATCTGGCCAGGGCCTAGGGCCACCGCTTCCAAATTGCTGAGGTGATTAATAAAAGTATACACAGAATAAAGAATAAATAAAGAATAAACAGTCTTTTACATTTTTTGTGTCTCTTCTACATTAAAAATGAACTGTTTATTAGTTTATTAGTTTATTTAGTTTATTAGTTTATTAGTGCATCTCCACCCGGATGAGACAAAAAACAGGATCACTGATTACAACAAATTAAAACAATACTATGTCAACATTCAATAGCAAAATATACCATATGTGTGTGAGGTTTTAACATGCCTGGAATGAAAGCAAACTGGTGCTTATGAAAGCTTTCCAGAGAGGAGGACCCTCTGCTGCATCTTAGCACATCCAGTGTCTTCTCTCCTTTCTCCAGCCCTGACCCAATGTTTGTGTAAAGCTGCACTCCTGGTGGATCCTGAATGCAGGCAAGGTGCTTTTGCTGTACCTCCCACACTTGAGACATGCATTCATGGTTTATAAGGTGCAGCCCAGTGCCGTCCACAAGGTGCCACATGGAGTCAAGAAGACTTTTGATGAGGGCACGAGTCTCCTCCACTCCACGGGTTTTCCTGCGGCAGTGCTTGGCTAGCTCTTTAGAGCTGATGCTCGCCAACACCTGGGCATCTGTTGGCTCGTGGCCCTGATGCTTTTGCCTCAGCTCTGACCGCTTCGCCTCTTTCAGATGACAGATGTCCTGGTAATCCCATTCAAAAATGCAACTCGACAATTTGGAGCAGAACGTACCGTACAGTGGATGGTGTTCTGTGGTGAGACCGTTGGTGAATCGCCTCATAAAGTGGAACACATCCAACCGCACAGTGGACGTCCATGGCCGAAACCAATGGAGAACTGGGCTCACTCCTGTGTAAAAGCATTTTTTGGTTTGTATTGTCACCAACTGCCTTAATTTGGCAAAAAAAAACATCAACACAAATTACAGGAAACCCACCTCTGTCACTGCAACAGTCTCTATCCACATAGATAGCAGCTGGCTGTGGCTCACCAGCATGTACCGTTGAACGATCACAAGTCATCCAGCCCAGCCCCCTCGCCGGTTGTGAGGACCGAGTTGAGGACCTGACCATACTCGTTCCCCACATTGGACATCCATGTTGCCGTGTTCTCAATCCCCCCAGCAAGTTTTTTGGTAACCTGTTATAACAAAAGTATATACATCATTAGCATATGTATTCTTATCAAACCCTAAAAGAACAAATTAGCTCAAGCTTATATAGGTTTACATTTACCTTAGTGGAATCGAGCTTCAGAATTCTGCCAAACGTTGAAGTGATGACACCTTTGAGTTCATCAAGGTGACCGACAACATCGTTGGCATGCACTGTCTCGAACCACTGGGCCAGGGGCAAGGGAGAGAAGGGTGGTGGTGGTGGGGGATAAACAGCCTGGGACTGCTTCAGGCAGGATCTCTTGTGAATTTCACAATCTGTGAAATAGTCACAGGATCTCCTAGCCCACTCCTCACTGTGTGCCTCTTGAAAGGCCTGCTGCAGGTAACTGGAGCTATTCCCTGCTGTTCTAGGACGCAAAAGTGTCAAACATTTTCTGTCCAGTGCCAAATGTGTAGTCAACACAGCAGGGAATTTGTTGCGGTTAGAGGGGTCAAGTTGCTTTAAAATGTCACTACTCCAAGGACAGACAGGTTGTTTGCACTGGCTGCACCTTGGGTAATCTCCCCCTATTAAATAGTACTTGCTATCCACATCAAAGACCTCTCTGACCCTGGTGTAAATGCCAGAGTGGTGCATCTTTCGGTTGCACAGAGTGCATTTCAGAGGGATGCCCCACATACGCATTGGTGCCCAGGAACATCCTCTGTCGAAAGTAATCATGTGGGTTTGGAGGTGCCACAGATCTGATTGGGCTTGGGGGTGGTGCCAATTCTCCCTGACATTCTGTCTCAGCTGCCAACTTGCGTCATAGAGGATGTGGGCAATCCACTCCCGATCACCTGGCTTGATGACCCGGAGGAACGGCTTTGGCAAAAACCTGGCCCGCCTTACCTCTGGAAAGCACAGAGGGACTGGGAGCCCTGGTGCTGCTGGAGGAGGAGCAGAAGCAGGAGAAGGAAGAAGTGGTGTGCCACTCTGAGTCGCTGGTGCCATCTCAGATAGTGTGGAAGGGCTAGGAGCAGGAGCAACTTGGAGACAGATGGTTGGTGTCGTCTCTTGGGCTGTGAGGCAGACTGGAGCTGGAGCATCTCGGGGAGAGACGATTGGTGTCGGTGTCATCTCTTGGGCTGGGGTAGTGGAGGGACGGGCTGAAGGGGTTAGAGGAGAAATGTTTGGGAGGTCTGTGGGAGATTTTAAGACATGACACTTCTCAAGGTGCTCTGATAACCTGACAGCACCCATGGCCTTTGTGCCGCAGTGCTCACACTGCTCCTGGACATGGAAGTCTGACAGGTGCTGAGTAAACTGGTCAAAGAGCACTTCCTGAGCACAAAGGGAGCATGTCATGGTATTATCACCGCTCCCTGTCTGCTGTGGACCTGCTGCGGTCCCTGTCTGCTGTGGACCTGCTGCGGTCCCTGTCTGCTGTGGACCTGCTGCGGTCCTTGTCTGCTGTGGACCTGCTGTGGTCCCTGTCTGCTGTGGACCTGCTGCGGTGCTTGTCTGCTGTGGACCTGCTGCGGTCCCTGTCTGCTGTCCTGACTGAGGGAAACAATATTTTGTATTTACTCTCTATATCCTCTTATCCTCTAAATCACACAAAACTCTGCATCAAAACAGTGATTTGGAGAATCAAGCACAACGAAGAAGCAGCCATGGGAAACAGCTGTAGAGGAAGCATTTGTCAGCATCTTTGTCTCATATCATATGTTTAAGGATTCAATGACATTACTTACATCATGGTAGCCACATTTGCAGGGGATCTTTTTCTCAAAGATGTCTTTTTTTCTGACCGTTAGGCCAAATGCAGGGGTCAGGGGACAATTCTTTATCCTCTCTAACACTGCCTTCCAACGTCTGCTCCCAGGTCTCTGGCCAGTGGAAAATTTATATTTCCCCTGGGCAAACAGCATCATGACGCCGGTCCAGAATGAATCTGGCTTTCCTTCCTTTGGCATCTCTATAGGACAAGAGGCAGTCATTAGGCTGTTGTAGGCAACATGTAGGTCTACATGTACAGACAGACAGACAGATAGATAGGAAATTAAGCAACTACAATATAAGGTTGTATGTTTTTTTCCACAGTCTCAACTAATTTGGTCAGGAATATTTCAAGTCTTAAGTTTCTGAGACACTGTTTCATTTATATTGTTATGCTAATGTGAAATAGTTTGTTCAGATCTCATCAGATGGCATGAACTCACACGGATGGTTGTCGGTTATTAAAAATGTAATCAAAACAGTTTAGTGATGAAAGAAATGGAAAAAAATGATACTCTCTCACTCACAATCTCTCTCTCTCTCTCACTCACACACACACACACACACACACACACACACACACACACACACACACACACACACACACACACACACACACACACACATTCACATTCACATTCACATTCACATTCACTCACTCACTCTCTCTTTGAAAAAAATGGCTGTTATTTTACAAACTGAAATTGTATGAGAACTGAACTGAAATCACAACACAAGCCAATCCTGTTTCTTCATGTTTGTTAAGAAATGATCATACCCACTCTTTCACTCACTCTTATTCTCTCTCACACACACACTTTATAGCACTCTCTTTGAAAACAATTGGTATCTGAAATTG
>NW_027509186.1:35000-147500 GCF_051911475.1 Siphateles boraxobius
CTTGCTCGAGAAGCGTGCGTGCTGCGTGCGAACGCACAGCAAAATGAATCGTATTGGCGCAGAAAAAAGAGTGTCCTCCAATGCATTGCGTTTCCTTCTTCGAAGATTCAGAACGGCCGTCAAAACCTCTGGTATGTCAAAATATATTTGCAAATTAGTGAGAATGCAGCCTATTAGACTGATGATAATAGTCATTAAAGGAAAATAATGCTAGGAAAAAGAACAAAAACTCACTGCTACTTGTCTGGAAAGCCTCTTCACACGCTTCAATGCTGTTGACTTGCCGCGCTCTTATCGTTATTGTAAACTTGTGTCAAAGGCGCAGTTGTTTGTAGCAAATAGCAAGCCCGCGGCACTCTAGGTAACAGCCAGCGAGTGTACTGACACCTAGCGATTAGAAAATATACACGCACCATATTCTCTCTGAAACAAGATTCTTCCGAAATCAATAGGAGCGTTTCGTTTTCAGTCTTTTCTCTAGGGGTTCGAACCTGAGAACTCATGCTTTCAAAGAAGGTCCCAGTTTCAATTCACTCGAACATCCAGAGCACATCAAGGACACGCGCCGTGCACAAAAAGAGTAGTTTGAAGGACGGGGTGAGGAGAGGTGGTGACATGGAGCTCAATTTCAATGGCACCCAGAAAACTCACCGGATTCGAACCGGGGTTGCTGCGGCCACAACGCAGAGTACTAACCACTATACGATCACAGCGAGCTACCGGTCTACCCGACATGTCCCAGACTACAAAGGGGCGTTGTCACCTTTAGCTTGTAGACAAAACTGTTTCTTACCAACATAACTCTTTACAAGGGTAATCCTGTAACAGTGACTTTTTTTCCTTTTATAAAGTTTAAGCTAGGCCTCCAGAAGGTTACAAACTAAAGCAGGCGCATGCTGTCAATGCTGGAAAGCATCTTCACATGCTTTTATTGTTACTGTAAACTTGCGTCAAAAGCCATGTTGTTTGGAACAAATAGCAAGCCCACGGCACTCTAGGTAACAGCCAGTGAGTGTACTGACACCTAGCGATTAGAAAATATACAGCGTATAATTAATGTTTTATTATTGTTTTGAAGTTATTTTAGTTATTTGAAAATTACTTATGTTGCCTTTGAAATTAAGGCACAAGAGATGTAATTCTAGTATATAGTGTGAATATATACATTTATTGTGTGAAATTCTAGGAACTCGCTTTAAGAATAAAATTAAAAGGCAGACACGTGAGTGAACTTTAGCAACTGTGGCCCATCCCAAATCGACAGGAATTTTGACAATTACCGCATGATAGTTACCAAATTTGTAAATGATTCAGCAGCAGTAGAAAAAATAACTATGTTTGCTTTCTCACTATTCTACTCTTTCTTGCTTTTTACAGAGGTTAAAAGTAATAAAGGAGAGATTTCCCCTTTAGACTCTCGGTTTGGAGATAGAATTTCACAGAATCTATCTTTGAGACCGACTGTACCTCATCCTACACATAGTTCCACACTACCCCTGCCTGGAAAAGAGCCCACATTCTTTACAAGTAAGTTAATGGTCTTTATACATATACTATTTCAAATGAAGTGACCGAAAAATGTGTTTGGACATTTGTTTGAATGTTCTTGCCTTTTATTACAAAATATCAACCGAAGTGGCATTTAATTTTGGGTTCATGTGCACAATACATGTTGTTACTCTGCTAGGACACCCATGTGGACTTGAAGATGAAGATGAGCTGATTTAATTCATTATTTAGATGTTAGAAGATCTTTAAAGAAGGAGCTGCATTATGACTGGATGATTATAAATGAGTAAATGAATGAAGTAATACTTAAGTCATGCTGTCAGAACTATACTGACTGAATATGAATTTAACAGAATAAATTAGTGACGGAATAATGTTATTTGACTTGTTAGGTGAGCATTGTTCATGAAATACATTTACCAAAGGGTATGCAAATTGCAGACACATTTTCCCTCAGGTGACCGCATATAAATTATTATTCAAATATTTGTATCATTTAAATTGCATGTATATTGTCATGTAATCGTATTGTTATCGTGTTGAATGGATTGTGACGATAAGAAACAGTACACCTAACAAGTCAAAGAACATTATTCCGTCACTAATTTATTCTGTTAAATATATGCTTAAAATATATGTTAACAGTGCAGTAAGATGTAATGTGCAGTAGTATGGAGGACCAAACCTGCAATTAAAAATGAATCAATAAATGAATTAATAAATAGATAGATAAATAAATGTGATAATAGGAAAATAAATAAAGGAATAAAAGACTTGATAAAATAAACATGATTCATTTTAATCAAATGTATTTTTGTATATTTTTCCCCTAATTTATAATTTTTTGCTTTTATATTTTAATGTATTTGTATTATTTTTAATTGTATTTATTTATTATTTTATTTATTTGTTTGTTCCATTTATTCTTATATTTATTTATGCATTCATTTATTTGTTTATTTATTTATTCCAATATGTATTTATTTCCAGATTTATTAATTTTAATCTTTATTTATTTTTAATTTTCTGTCTTTAGTTTTATATCTATTCTTACATTTTTTTGATGTGCATGATAATTAGGTTGGTTGGTCTTGCTGACCAAATATAAATATTAATTAACAAATAAATAAAAGCAGAAAATAAATTAAGGGAAATAATACAAAAATTAGTTTGATAAAGAATAAATCATATTTATTTTATCAAGTCGTTTATTCCTTTATTTATTTTCCTATTATCAAATTTATCTTTTTATTTGTTTACATGTTTATTTATTAATTTTTAATTTCTGCGGGTTTGGTCCTCCTATTGTCACGTCCTCGGGTGGATGAAGAAAATGAAGGTAGGCGAAGTTACAAAATAGCAAAGGTTTTATTCCAATAAGTAAATACCCAAACAAACAGAACAGTGTGCTAGTGCACAAACAATAACCAGCAAAGACAAGCGTGAGAGGGGAACTTAAATACACAGATAATGACAAGGGCAACAGGTGACGGTGATGATGAGGGTGATGAGGCGCAGGTGCAGGTGATGATGACAGGGGATGCTGGGAAGTGTAGTGCAGACAAGGACAGACCGGTGCAGACGAGGACTGTGACATTACTCCCCCCTCCCGGTAGGCATCCTGGAGTCTGTAACGGGAAGGCGGACCGGGTACAGGAGGATGGACTCCAGGATGGACCAGGCGGCCATGGCGGAGCAGGACGTGGGCGTGGCCATGGCAGAGCAGGACTTGGGCGTGGCCATGGCGGAGCAGGACTTGGGCGTGGCCATGGCGGAGCAGGACTTGGGCGTGGCCATGGCGGAGCAGGACTTGGGCGTGGCCATGGCGGAGCAGGACTTGGGCGTGGCCATGGCGGAGCAGGACTTGGGCGTGGCCAGGGCGGAGCAGGACTTGGGCGTGGCCAGGGCGGAGCAGGACGTGGGCGTGGCCAGGGCGGAGCAGGACGTGGGCGTGGCTGAGCAGACGAAACCTCGGGCGTCCAGGGTGGAGCTGTCGGCCCCTCGGGCATCCAGGGCGGTGGGGACCCTTCGGGCGGCCATGGCGGTGAAGACCCTTCGGGCGGCCATGGAGGTGAGGACCCTTCGGGCGGCCACGGCGAGGGCCTATGCCCCCCCCCAAAAAAATTAAAGGGGAGAGTGACAGAGTCATTACCAGTCTCTGGGCTGGACGGAACCAGCGGTGAAGGGGTCTCTGGGCTGGACGGGACCAGCGGTGAAGGGGTCTCTGGGCTGGACGGGACCAGCGGTGAAGGGGTCTCTGGGCTGGACGGGACCAGCGGCGAAGGGGTCTCTGGGCTGGACGGGACCAGCGGCGAAGGAAGCTCAGGGCTGGACTGGACCAGCGGCAAAGGAAGGTCAGGGCTGGACTGGACCAGCGGCAAAGGAAGCTCAGGGCTGGACTGGACCAGCGGCAAAGGAAGCTCAGGGCTGGACTGGACCAGCGGCGAAGGAAGCTCAGGGCTGGACGGGACCAGCGGCGAAGGAAGCTCAGGGCTGGACGGGACCAGCGGCGAAGGAAGCTCAGGGCTGGACGGGACCAGCGGCGAAGGAAGCTCAGGGCTGGACGGGACCAGCGGCGAAGGAAGCTCAGGGCTGGACGGGACCAGCGGCGAAGGAAGCTCAGGGCTGGACGGGACCAGCGGCGAAGGAAGCTCAGGGCTGGACGGGACCAGCGGCGAAGGAAGCTCAGGGCTGGACGGGACCAGCGGCGAAGGAAGCTCAGGGCTGGACGGGACCAGCGGCGAAGGAAGCTCAGGGCTGGACGGGACCAGCGGCGAAGGAAGCTCAGGGCTGGACGGGACCAGCGGCGAAGGAAGCTCAGGGCTGGGTTCATGGGCTGAAATGAATGTGTGTGCTGCCCACACACACACAACAGCCATGGATCCCACAAGTAGCACTGCGTCATCCAGAGCTGGCTGGACGGTCTCTGGCTGGACGGTCTCTGGCTGGACGGTCTCTGGCTGGACGGTCTCTGGCTGGACGGTCTCTGGCTGGACGGTCTCTGGCTGGACGGTCTCTGGCTGGACGGTCTCTGGCTGGACGGTCTCTGGGACTATGGCCTTCCTGGCAGCACGTGCTGATAGAAGTGGGGGATCGGCGATGCAGGAAACCAGTCCTGGACGTCCATATACCGATCCGGTGGCTGGTTTGATGGTGGGCGTGATGGAGATGGCTGGAGACGGTGATTGTGTGGCAATGTCATCCACCTCACCAATGGTGAAGGTTGAGCCACACAACCACAGCACATGATCTAGGTAACTGGCAAAGGTTCCTGGAAAAGCTGCTGCTGGGGCTTGCTGGTACAGATGACTGTCTAAGCCCAACCAAAAGACAGTTTTAAAGACATCATCTGACCAGCTTACCCCAGCAGAGAGTTCCAGGAACTCGGCGATGTAATCCTCTATAGACAATCCATTTTGGAAAGTGGTGAGTAGAGAGTGAGCTGGGTAAACCGGGTAGAGAAGAATTCCCATGCTGACTCCTTGTTGGGCTGGTTATTCTGTCACGTCCTCGGGTGGATGAAGAAGATGAAGGTAGGCGAAGTTACAAAATAGCAAAGGTTTTATTCCAATAAGTAAATACCCAAACAAACAGAACAGTGTGCTAGTGCACAAACAATAACCAGCAAAGACAAGCGTGAGAGGGGAACTTAAATACACAGATAATGACAAGGGCAACAGGTGACGGTGATGATGATGATGAGGGTGATGAGGCGCAGGTGCAGGTGATGATGACAGGGGATGCTGGGAAGTGTAGTGCAGACAAGGACAGACAGGTGCAGACGAGGACTGTGACACCTATAATGTAATTAATATCAGACACACACATATATTACATTTAAATTAGAAACAAATATATATATATATGTGTACAATTTAATGGTATAATTTAACGTTTTTAATTAGTTAACTTGTTAACTTTTTATATATACATATATACATTTTTAAAGCAATTTAAATAATGAATATTAAATAATGCAAATTTAATAAACAGTACGTGCTCTAAGGCTGCATTTATTCAGTTAAGAAACAGTAATATTATGGAATATTATAGCATTGTAAAATAACTCTTTTATGTATATCACTGATGCTTTAGTATTAACTGTCTTATTTCATTTTGTTACTGTAAGTATTTAAATGCTTATGCTGAGACACTAATGAATACATTCTGATTTCAGAACAGAATCATGAAGAAAACAGTGTTCTTCCCAGGGAAAGTCAAAGTGTCTTTCAGGAAAGGCCCGTCGGGCCATTTACGCCGGGACCCATCAGAAGAGGCAAAAAGAATTAAAGACAACCCTTCACTGCAGGACAAGTCAACACCTCAAAGAGAAGATCTGGTCAAGTTGAACGCCCGTTCTCTTGTGTTACATAGAGGAGGGGATGTCTCTGACAAGCAAGAGGTGTTGGGAGAATGCATTCTTCAGTTCGGCAAGTACAAGGGCAAGTCTTTCAAGTTGTTATTAGAGAATGATGTCAGCTATGCTTTGTACCTGTCCGATAAGGTTGAGGAAGAAGAACAGGCTGGGCAGTGCAACCCAGAGGGTCCATGCAAGGATAGCCTCATTTCCTTTCTTGAGTATTCAAGAAGCTTCAAGGAAATTGAAGATCTTAAACAGTATCTGTCTCAAAGGCCAGATCCAGTGCCAGTTTTGACAGAGGATGACAATACTGTTGGATTTGGATCCAGAGCACAAGACACTTGGAGGAAGATTTGGGATACCAGGGCAGACGGAAATGCTTTCTTTATAATGAGGCAGAAGTGTGTGCCAGGCAGCAAAATGTACAATTTGCAGCAGTATCTTTTAAAACAGCAGCAAAAACAGATGACCAAAAACACTCCTCCGATGCCCTCACCATCAGCTTCCGCTGCAAGATGAAGGGGGTTGGATTGGAATCCACTGCTGCTTCAATGTATATGTAATGATTGATTATAATTAAGGTATTAATCAATATTTTTCCTTCTAAATATCAAATGAATTGAATGACTTCTCTGGAGATTTTACTTTATTTATATAAGTTACCAGTGTGATTACTGAAATGTTCTTTTCATGTATTCTTTAATGTCTGTATTTGATATCTGAATGCAGTGCTTGCTTATTTAACACAGCTTCCAGAAATGAAATAGGGACTTGTTTTGTGTTTGAGAAAGGTCTTCAATGTGTTTAAACATATAGGGGTCATTGAAGCCAATCGTTTAAGGGGCCATTTCTTTGTTAAAGCCTTTCTTTCCAGTTAGACTAAAGTTTAGCTATCCTTGAGAGAAAGAAGGTTACCCTTAATAACAAACTATCATTTAGATGGAAGTGAATCAATCAAAACTAACTTTAGCTGGAAAAAACATTTTTCAAGAGCCACTATAAAACCAAACCAATCTCTGTTACCTTAAATTATATCTTTATCTCTGTAAAGCTGCTTTGAAACAATCTACATTGTTAAAAGCGCTATATAAATGAGGATGACTTGACTTGACTTGACTTGTATTGTGTTTGAGAAAGGTCTTCAATGTGTTAAAACATATAGGGGTCATTGAAGCCAATCGTTTAAGGGGCCATTTCTTTGTTAAAGCCTTTCTTTCCAGTTAGACTAAAGTTTAGCTATCCTTGAGAGAAAGAACGCATTATCTTGATGTTTTGAGAGGACTCTCCTGTTTATAGTGAGAGCCTGGCCAAATCCAACCTTGGAAAAGCTGTGTGTCGGTGTGTGTGTGTTAGTCTTCTTGGTTACAGGTTAAGGAACCACTGGTATTATTGGAGATTGACTGAGTTGTTGTTCTGGACATGCTGGCGCCCAGCAACCCAAATCTGCGACCTGGAAGGTCATGACGTGCCTAACTTCAGCTGCGTAATCGATGGAGATATGCTTCAGTCTATCTGTATATGTGTGGAAAATTACTGTGTTTATCTATTTCATAGCCAATGAGAATCATTCATCCTGTAAGCAATGACGTAGCTTAGACCTTGGAAATCGTATAACTGCTGTGATCTTTGTAACTGTAAGCGGGGCGGCCTACGAACTCCTGTGCGAGTATTGAAGCTGACTTCTGCTGATGAAACTGCAAACTATCTTCAGTAAATATTTTCTTTAATTTTTTATAATTCTGACTCTGGGTCTTCATTCTTCATATCTGGTTCTGGGTCTTTAACTGTATACCCCTTACAGTTTGGTGGAGGATGCGGCGGGCAATCATTCCGTGGTGACATCTCTGGCAAATCAACACACAAGGTAGTAAGCTTTTATTAATTGTTAGGGCTGTCAGACTGGAAGAGATTTTGAAGGAGAGCGGGAGAGCCTTCACTCCGATGAGGCGAGTGGAGGAGTAAGTAGCCTTCACTCCGATGAGGCGAGTGAAGGAGTAAGTTGTAGGCCTACTGCTGAGAGGATAAGAAGTCGCTGAGAGCGTCGTTAAGGGTAACGGCAGCAGACAGCGCAAGCGAAGCGTGCTCTGTGTGGGCCCCGCTGGGCATTAATGGTGTAGCACCACCCCAGCAGAGTACGTCCCTGGACGGGAGGTCCAGTGGCACCGTAAACCTGCTCAATCTCTTCCATCTCAGATAGGGGATCCCCGAATTTAGTGAATCAGGCAGTTAGGGATACCAACAAAAATAGGGTTGTTTGCCAGGGATGCATCAGGAACGATCCCGAGAGAGAAAAAAAAAAGAAAAAAAAAGTTGTGACCCAAATTGGCATGGACCAGTATATGTAACTGTGATTTTGGAGTATACTCTGCAGTTTCATCACGGAGAAGCCAAGCTGTGTTGTTCAAAGATCGCCGCCTCCATTTCTGCAATGACTTCAGGTGAGTTTGAACTGTTATTAAGATATGGCAGACAAACTGAGTAACTTGATCAGTAACCTGAACAGTCCTGAAACTAATAGTGAGACAGAAAAGAGCGAACGCTGTAAGCAGCTGTGCTCTGAAGCCCTCACTTCAGAGAAATTTGCAGAAATTATTAAGTAAATGGTTGTCTTGATAAGTTTTGCTTCTGTTTGGAAATTTAAACAACAACTTGACTGGCTACAAACAAACAAAGAAACTGAAAAATTAAAATGTTGAGCCTTGTATTGCTTACGATGATTACAAAAAGCAAGTATATTAAATTATGGGTCGAAGATCATTTCCTTGGACAAGTGTGACTAAAGTTAAACAGACACTTTGTGAAAACAACTTAGAATATTTTGCAGCTTATGACAATTAATGTTCTGCCAATAATAATGATGAAGATTATGATTGGGCTATTATGATTAAATCAGCCACTGCTGGACTGTAAAAGAATACAGAGAACTGCTTATCAGCTCGGTTTGGATTCCTGAATGGGACACACTGCTTCAAGGGTGTGCAGTAAGTTGGAGCCGAGAGTGTTTTAATGGTGGTCATCAGGACCATTTAATACGTAACTGTAAATGCCCACCGAGAAGGTGTTTAAAATGTGATAAAATGACAACACATTTTTGGTAATAATATTGGTTTGAAAGTAGATCAGTGTTTAAATGACGACAGTGACATTTTTCGTCTGAGAAATAAGAGATAAAAAGGTCAAAAGATTGAAGTCTTAAAGTGAATCCTTTTGAAGAAAATATCTATAATAGTAATTTCTATAATAGTAATTTTTATAAGTGAATTGATGAATACAGGTTGATGTAAAATTAATGACTCCAACAGATGTGAGTTGCAAAATATATCAAAGTAACTAAAAGGATGATTGTGTTGTAATTAAACATTTTAAAAAGGTTTTAGATGATATAGAGAGACTAATCTCACAGATGATTTACAATAACTGCAAAAGTATCACAAGCAGAGAGTGCTTGCCTCGTCAAACTTATAGTGTGAATCCTAATTGGAGATTGATAAACTCCAAGAGAAAACTAAAGTCAAATATTAAACTATGGTTGAGAACTTGACAATTAAAATTGAGATTGAGAAATGTGAAACGTTATTGAGAACTAGAATAATTATTTTTATGTAAGAACAAATAAGCAGAAGTAGTAGGCTACTGAATTAACAGTTGCTAAATGTAAAATGTGTAGAAAGGCATCTGATTAAACAAACAGCTTGAAAAGTTGACCATGAAAGAGCTAGAAGCTGATGTTTTGCTTTCAAAAGATAAGTCTGCTATTGGCTGTAATGAAACAGTTCGCTTATCTAAATCTGATGTGTGCTGTGGCTGAAACAGCCAGTGCGACAGAGACTCAATCTGAATGGAAATTTGTAATGTCTAGATTCCCTGACGTGGGCAAAAGACAACTGTAAAACTATGTTTATTTGAAAACACATGTAATTTCTGGCAAAGATGCCTTAAGCTGGGATAGAGTTAAAAGATGGTAGATAAAAGTTTGATGTTAGAAGTATATGAGAGAGCAGTGTACCAGTCTTGAATGCCTCTCTCTCATTCAATGTCAGCTAAAAGCTGTTATCTGAGCCTGTGTCATAAGTGATAATAAGCTATTTATAGTAAAGCACAGTGTTTCAGTTGAAAACCATAGACACAGAGATGTTAAAAGAAATCATTACCATTCAGAGGGCAATTTGTATTTAAATGTTAAAAATGTTAAAAGTAAAACTGAATTACTTTAAAGAAGTCTTTAAAATAATACAGACCTTAAACGATAGAGGTGACATTTTGATTAGCGTATTTTAGGACCAGTAACAACTTTGTCTCATTTAGTCTCCACCATTCAGGACCGATGGCTCCGGCTACAGATGAAGTACACTGAATGTACGGCTGTGATCTAAATTCACTGAGTATAGTCTAAGTAGCTAGGTTGCTGCTTTTAAGATAGTTAATGGATTTAAGTGATTAAATACTGTTGTTATTAACCTGTCTCCCTGTGAACACTATTAGGCAATCGGAATGGCTCTGGTGACTCTTGAACGTGCCTTTCCTAAGCTCCAGAAAACAGCTGAGTTCTGTTGAAGAAAACTGATTGTATTGGGAAAGAGCGGTCACCAGTGTGTACGTGTGTACGAGTGGCTACTCAATGACGGGATGATCTTCCTGGCCAGGGGACAGCCTAACGCAGGGGGTCACGAACATTGGGCACCTCCGGATGGAGGTGTTATTTGTGAGAAAGGTATGAGAGTTGAGCGCTGATTACTGGAGGCCACCGGGGTCAGCAGAGCATTGAGAAGTGAGATGCGCTGTGAGGTTAAAATTAATGTTACGGCAGTCTGACCCAGAAATGTGAGTTCCTCTATACCACTCACCAGAAACCGCATTGATTGTATGGCTTGTTTTTCATTGTGACAAGTGTCTGCAACTATGCCAGGGGACGACACCCTGAAGAGAAGAAAATTAAAGATAAATAGCTAACGGGAGTGGGCTTTCAGGAGCCAGCTGATTCCATGAGTTGATTGCCATTATTTGCTGCGGAGACAGTAACAAAACTTAATTATATGAGGGACATGATGTTGGTTGCCATATGGGCAAGTAAAATGTATAGAAGAGTTAATGTTGAGCTAATATGTCTATAACATAGTTTTAACTCCTGAAGGTCGTTAGGCATGGTGGTGGCTAAAGATGAAGACAGGCTTTTGTAGGTTTGAGAAGAGTCTGGATAACAAAGGTGAATGGTAAAAGGTTAATGTAATAAATTTAATATTACATTTTGTCTAAATTACAGTCTTAGGAGGCTGTTGAAAAGATTATTTGTTTATGGCGCTTTTCCATTACCAGTACCAGCTCGACTCGGCTCGACTCGCCTCGGCTCGCCTCGACTCGGCTCGCTTTTCGCTCCGTTTTCCATTGCAGATAGTACCGCCACAAATAGTACCCGGTAGTCATAGCGAAGCCGCAGGAAACTGCCGTGACGTATTCTTATACGCGACACACATCCGCTACCCACACACACAGGACAATGGGGGAAATCGAGTATATGCTGTTTTTGATCCTCGGGATGTGGCTGTTTCTCACAGCAAGAAGACAAACGTTGTTTCATGAGAGGCTGAGGGCAGAAAAACGAAACACTGCTGAAAAAAACAGGAGAGTTTGGGAATTACTACAGAGTTCAGACTACGAGACGAATCCGGTTGTTCAAAGCCGACGCAAGAGGGTAAGTTATGCTAACATAGCTAACGTTTGCATATGTGTAAATACTATACTATATGCAAAGTATTTAATCAACTTTATAGCTACCAGTATTACGTACTAAAATGTGCATGGTTTATGTGTTTCAGATCTGTTTAGCTTTGCAAAGTCGCCGCGGCAAACCGTCTGTTTGGGCTTTCAACCGAGCTACCGAGTGGTGGGATGTTATTGTTCCTGGTTTCACAAACGCGCAGTGGGTTCAGAACTTCAGAATGTCGGAAGAAACATTCATATATTTGTACAACAAACTGCGTCCAGTGATGGAGAGACAAGGTCCTTCAAGGTGTTGTAGATGGAAAAGGACTGTTCTGGAACGTGTTTGCAGGACTGCCTGGCAGCTTGCATGATGCTCGTGTTTTAAGACTGTCCACATTGTGGGAGTTGGCCAGCCGTGGCAACCACTTTCCAGCTTACACCAGGAATATTGGTGGGGTGAATGTTGCCTACTACATCCTGGGAGATTCTGCCTATCCCCTGCAGAACTGGCTCCTAAAGCCATTCACTGACACTGGACGGCTGACAGTAGAACAGCAGATCTACAACAAGAAAATATGTCGAGCACGGGTAGTGGTTGAAAACGCTTTTGGTAGACTGAAGGGAAGGTGGCGTTGCCTCATGAAAAGAAATGACTGTGATGTTACAATCGTGAAATCTATGATTCTTACTTGCTGTGCTTTGCATAACCTTTGTGAGAGTCATGGAGAGGACTATGACGATGACTGGGATGCACCTGCAGCAGCAGAGCCTGTGGTGCCAGTGGCACAGGGTGTTGAGGAGGAGGGCAGACATGTACGGGAGGGTCTGATGCGTTATTTTAATTGCTAAATAAATACATTATCATTAAATATGTTGTCTCTACTGTTTTTCATTAAAGGTTATCACAGTATAAAATCTGAAAATACTTGTTTAAACCCTTGTAAAAAGGCAAACCATCCAAAAAATACATAATGATCTGGATGATCATACGATCTGGATGAGCTCACAGATACTGTAACATCATATATAAGTTTCTGTGAGGATACATGCATTCCTACCAGGACATTCTTATCATTTACTAATGATAAACCATGGTTTACTGGGAAACTCAAACACCTTCGTCATGCCAAAGAGGATGTTTACAGAAGTGGGGATAAAATCTTGTATAACCAGGCCAGAAACAGACTGACAAAGGAGATCAGAGTTGCTAAAAGGAACTACTCTGAAAAACTGAAAAACCAGTTTTCATCCAACGACCCATTATCAGTCTGGAATGGCCTGAGGAACATCACCAACTACAAGTCACCATCCCCCCGATCTGTGGACAATCAACACCTGGCTGACGATTTAAATTCATTTTATTGCAGGTTTGAAAAGCCCTCATTCACACCACACACCGGCTCTAACCTGCACTTCACACATTCACCATCACCTCCTGCAATCCCACTCCCCCCTCCTGCCATCCAACCTGAGCTTAAGGTCTGTGTGGAGGACGTGAGCCGAGTCTTCAAAAAACAGAAGACTAGGAAAGCCTCAGGCCCAGACGGCATCTCATCTGCTTGTTTAAAATCCTGTGCTGACCAACTGGCCCCGGTCTTCACACAGATCTTCAATAGATCATTGGAGCAGTGTGAAGTTCCCTGCTGCTTCAAACGCTCCACTATCATTCCTGTCCCCAAAAAAACCAAAATCACTGGACTTAATGACTACAGACCTGTCGCTCTCACGTCTGTGGTCATGAAGTCGTTTGAAAGACTGGTGTTGGCCCACCTGAAGGACATCACTGGACCCCTGCTGGATCCCTTTCAGTTTGCTTACAGAGCAAACAGGTCTGTGGATGATGCAGTCAACATGGGACTGCATTATATCCTGCAACATCTCGACAGACCTGGGACTTATGCAAGGATCCTCTTTGTGGACTTCAGTTCTGCCTTCAATACCATCATGCCTGATCTTCTCACAGCCAAACTGACCCAGCTCTCCATACCATCCTCGATCTGTCAGTGGATCTCCAGCTTCCTGACGGACCGGCAGCAGCGAGTGAGACTGGGGAAACACACATCCAGGACTCTCACCACCAGCACTGGCGCCCCTCAAGGGTGCGTTCTCTCCCCACTGCTCTTCTCCCTGTACACTAATGACTGCACTTCTAAAGACCCCACTGTCAAGCTCCTGAAATTTGCCGACGACACCACTGTCATCGGTCTCATCCGGAACGGTGACGAGTCTGCTTACAGACTGGAGGTTGAACAGCTGGCTGTCTGGTGCAGTTACAACAACCTTGAGCTGAACACGCTCAAAACAGTGGAGATGATCGTGGACTTCAGGAGGAACAGCCCAGCACTCCCCCCACTCACCATCATGAACAGCACTGTGGAAGCAGTGGAGTCATTCAGGTTCCTGGGCACTATCATCTCTCAGGACCTGAAGTGGGACAATCACATTGACTCCATTGTAAAAAAAGCCCAACAGAGACTGTACTTCCTTCGCCAGCTGAGGAAGTTCAACTTGCCACAGGAGCTGCTGATTCAGTTCTACTCAGCCGTCATCGAGTCTGTCTTATGCACTTCCATCACTGTCTGGTTTGGTTCAGCTACCAAATCAGACATCAGGAGACTACAACGGACAGTCCGGACAGCGGAGAGGATCATTGGTGCCCCCCTGCCATCCCTCCAGGACCTGTACTCTTCCAGAGTGAGGAAGAGAGCAGGTAAAATCATCACTGACTCCACTCACCCTGGACACCACCTGTTTGAACTGTTACCGTCAAGACGGAGACTCAGATCACTGGCCACAAGAACATCTCGGCACAGGAACAGTTTCTTCCCACAGGCCATTTCCCTTCTGAACAGTTAACACACCTCCCAAGGCATATGCCTTTAAGTGCAATACTCCCACTGTTTAGTGCAATATCCTACAACTCAGGTGATACTTATACTAAGTGATACTTAGTATTATGTTTCATGTTTCTTGTTGTATTTGTATATGTCCACTGGAAGCCTCAGCACCAAAACAAATTCCTTGTGTGTGCAAGCACACTTGGCAATAAAGCTCTTTCTGATTCTGATTCTGATTCTGAAAAAAGACACTGTTTGTAATAAGTTTCAAAAAGGTTTTATTTAAACACGCATACAAATAGAAAAAAATATAATATTAATATAAATTCACACATCCAACTATATACATATGTTACATGTAGTGCAAACATTAAATTAAAATAAACAAAGGGGTTTCAGTCCAGGGGCGGTGGAACAGCATCCCGCCGGTTCAGTGCCTGGACAAGCTGGCTCAGGGTTCCCAGAAAGGCCTGGTTGAAGGACGACATTGCAGCCATCTCCTCTCTCCTTAAAGCCGCTTCTAGTTCTCGGGCATGTGCTGCATCATCGAGTGCCATCTGTAAATGGCGCTCCCGCTGTGCCCGGTTCAATTCCAGCTGCTCGACATCCGATGTCTGCATCTCCCTCAGGACAGTCAGATGCTCCTGTTCCCTCTTTCGTTTCCTCCGTCCTGGCCAAAAAAATAATTACAATGAATGAGTTATAAAGAAAAACGGACAAGTCACGTTTCATTCAAAGGTTGTGTGTGTTGTAAATTGTTCACATGTATTATCATTACAGCTTCTACATAAAAAAAGACAAGCCCACAACTTACTATTACTTATATAGTATATAACGACTTAACATCTGAGTAAATGTATTTAATGTATTTATTAAACATCTATTTTAGTAAATGTCAACTTTAAAATACCATGTGTACAGTATAGGTGTACGTCTGGAAAGTTATAAAAATACTGAACAGGTTTATTAATGAATCCTGCATTCCCATAACTGGGAATGCTTCCTGTTGTTATTCAAGTACGTTTACGTTATATTAATGAGTTATTGATACGATTAATGATATATTAAAAAGTGTGTACAGATTCACAGACAACAGGCTAGAAGAGTTTACTTTTTCTCCAATTATACTAACCGGTTGCCGGTGTCGACGCTGCTGCGGGTCTCGGTGTCGACGCTGCTGATCTTGTTGGTGTCGATGGTGCCGCTGGTTCCGGTGCCGACGTGGCATCAGTGGGAGTCACTGAACCATTCTCGCTCGTCGAAAAGGAATCTAGATAGAAAGATCATACAAAAGTCAACACAATACGAAAATAGCAATGGCAGATAGTTAGCGGTAGCAGCAATTGTTATCTGCGACACAAGTTTACAGTCTTCGATGTTATAAGTGAGCTTCAGCTTTTCAAAAGCCAGCCTACAGAAAACAAAACTCTCAAGCAGAGTGCGCCTACATGATTAATGTAATGTAAATTTTAAACACTTACCATCCTCCAACAGCGACTCCAACAAACTGGTGGCCGAGTCAAGTCCACCCTCCCTCCCGTTGCTCGGTGGTCTATGGCCGTAGATACCGTCCATCTGTTCGTACCACTTCCAGCTTTTTCGGTTTGAACCACTGCGGCCGTTGTGGTCCTTTACAGCTCTGTAGTCACTTTTCAGTTTTTTTAACTTTTCCCTACATTGCTGGAAAGTCCTGTTGTAGCCATGTGGGGACAGCAGTTCGGAGATTTCTTGATAAACTTTTTCGTTCCTCGTTGCCCCATCTAGCTCTCGCTGGATCCTTTCTTCGGCAACCAAACATAGGAAAGTCCGCACCTCCTCGTTTGACCACGGCGTATTCTTCCGAGTTGCCATAATAGTAAGTTTAGAATATCTGGGCAAACTATTTAAAAATGGCGGGGTTATTCTCTGGTTATTCTGGATACTCCGTCTGCCGCGTGCAATGATGACGCAGTGAATAGTGACGATTCTCTCTGACCAATCAGCAGTCGGCATTGTATTACGTCACATTTTAGTATCGCCTTAGCTCGCTTAGAACCTCGCCGGAGGTGGTACGAAAAAAAGTACCCGAAAGCAGGTACAGGTACAACTTTTACACAGTGGAAAACCAAACAAAGGCGAGTCGAGTCGAGCCGAGCCGAGCCAAGGCGAGCTGGTACTGTGTAGTGGAAAAGCGCCATTAGAGAGAGAGAGACTGTCTGAGTGGAGGCAGGGATGGTAACTGTGTCTGTCTTTCTGTTATCGGCCTGCTAGAGCAAGCTGAAGCAAAATAGTGATAATGAACCAAAATCCAGCTGACTTTTCTAAGATCAACTGAATAATGAACAGACATGCTTTGAAACTGGTTAAGAGACCATGTAAAATTAGGTAAAAGCTACAGTAAAATGTGAAGTTTAAAATCTTACTTAAAATTTAAATCTTTTTAGAGATGATATAATGAAAAGCGAACATTAAAAATGAACAGTTAAAATATGTGTCTAATATGTGTGTGTGTGATGGTGACTGCACTCTATGTCTTGTATGTGTTAGTTTGGGGTACTATTATTTCCTGATTTTGAGGATATTGTGTCATTAACCTCTTGTTTTTTAATATGGTGCCTGGTAGGTCAGGTCAATAAGTTCATGCAATTTTTTTAAGTGCCAGGTCCAAACAAAGAGAGTTTCAGTTCATCTGCACCTGCCAGCTGCTAAAGTATTGCAAAAATTATTGCTGACCGCAGAACAGGGCTTCCGGTCTACATCCAACAGTCTTGCGTTGGTGGTATAGTGGTGAGCATAGCTGCCTTCCAAGCAGTTGACCCGGGTTCGATTCCCGGCCAACGTATCACATTTGTAAATTAAAGACCTTGATTACGAGCATTCTTGCTATGGGTTCGATTCCTGGGTCTGTCCATTCTTGCTGTATGCGTTGATTCCCGGCCAACGCATTGCATTTTTCTCAACCTGTCTTTAAAACAGTCGTCCGAGGCCCCTTGCCAACTTCTCCTGCAACTCGTTTGCTGGAGCAAAACATTTGTTAAGGTCTTTTGGCAGCAGTACAGGACTGGATCTCCCCGTCGGGGAATCGAACCCCAGTCTCCGCGTGACAGGCGGAGATACTTTCCACTATACTAACAAAGAGTTGCAGAGACAGGTAGTTGTATCCGATCAGCACGGCTTCCAGGAACAGCGTCATGCGTCATTTTAGCTCAACGCTTCACAGAAGCCAGTGAATCCAAAAAATAATCTAATACCGTTTAAATATGAAGTGTCTGTATAAAAAGTGTTACATTATTAAATTAGAGACCCTTTTTTTTAATATGGTGCCTGGTAGGTCAGGTCAATAAGTTCATGCAATTTTTTTAAGTGCCAGGTCCAAACAAAGAGAGTTTCAGTTCATCTGCACCTGCCAGCTGCTAAAGTATTGCGAAAATTATTGCTGACCGCAGAACAGGGCTTCAGGTCTACATCCAACAGTCTTGCGTTGGTGGTATAGTGGTGAGCATAGCTGCCTTCCAAGCAGTTGACCCAGGATCGATTGCTGGCCAACGCATCACATTTGTAAATTAAAGACCTTGATTACGAGCATTCTTGCTATGGGTTCGATTCCTGGGTCTGTCCATTCTTGCTGTATGGGTTCGATTCCCGGCCAACGCATTGCATTTTTCTCAAGCTGTCTTTAAAACAGTCGTCCGGGCCCCTTGCCAACTTCCCTGTAACTTGTTTGCTGGAGCAAAACATTTGTTAAGGTCTTTTGGCAGCAGTAAAGGACTGAATCTCCCCGTCGGGGAATCGAACCCCAGTCTCCGTGTGACAGGCGGAGATACTTTCCACTATACTAACAAGGAGTTGCAGAGACAGGTAGTTGTATCCGATCAGCGCGGCTTGCAGGAACGGCGTCATGCGTCATTTTAGCTCAACGCTTCACAGAAGCCAGTGAATGCAAAAAATAATCTAATACCGTTTAAATATGAAGTGTCTGTATAAAACGTGTTACATTATTAAATTAGAGACCTTGTTTTTTAATATGGTGCCTGGTAGGTCAGGTCAATAAGTTCATGCAATTTTTTTAAGTGCCAGGTCCAAACAAAGAGAGTTTCAGTTCATCTGCACCTGCCAGCTGCTAAAGTATTGCGAAAATTATTGCTGACCGCAGAACAGGGCTTCCAGTCTACATCCAACAGTCTTGCGTTGGTGGTATAGTGGTCAGCATAGCTGCCTTCCAAGCAGTTGACCCGGGTTCGATTCCCGGCCATCGTATCACATTTGTAAATTAAAGACCTTGATTACGAGCATTCTTGCTATGGGTTCGATTCCTGGGTCTGTCCATTCTTGCTGTATGCGTTCGATTCCCGGCCAACGCATTGCATTTTTCTCAAGCTGTCTTTAAAACAGTCATCCGAGGCCCCTTGCCAACTTCTCCTGCAACTTGTTTGCTGGAGCAAAACATTTGTTAAGGTCTTTTGGCAGCAGTACAGGACTGGATCTCCCCGTCGGGGAATCGAACCCCAGTCTCCGCGTGACTGGCGGAGGTACTTTCCACTATACTAACAAAGAGTTGCAGAGACAGGTAGTTGTATCCGATCAGCGCGGCTTCCAGGAACGGCGTCATGCGTCATTTTAGCTCAACGCTTCACAGCAGCCAGTGAATCCAAAAAATAATCTAATACCGTTTAAATATGAAGTGTCTGTATAAAACGTGTTACATTATTAAATTAGAGACCCTTTTTTTTTAATATGGTGTTGTAGGATTACAAATTTTATTTAAATATTTAATTTAGATTTCCAATACAAAAGTATTTTATATTGAGAAAGTTTATAAATGATGAGACCAGGAAATCTCTGCAAACGGTAGGGGTTCCCAGCAGGATATTCCTGACTGTCCCATCTCAGTGCGAGAAGGCTAGGCTTTTCCTGTTCTCATTGTTTTACCGGGTGAAGAGTCATGCTGAGCAAGTTTGAACACCTGCTATTTTATTACTGAGACCATTTGTCTTGGAGTTCTTATCTCAGTGCGAGAAGTCCTGCACCGTTCTGTTCTCATGTTTCAACTCATTTACATGCTTTGTTCCTCACAATGTAATCCCTCCCCCTTGAAATGTATATAAACTACAATGTAAAGTTCCCTTAGTTAGACGATGTTGGAATGACTGCAGCTACCGACAAACAATAAAGAACTTCTGCTTGGAAAACTTCTACTGTCTCCTGGTCTGAGCTTCTAACTTTTCTACAAAGAAAAAGATCACTACAGTGCCTGGTAGGTCAGGTCAATAAGTTCATGCAATTTTTTTAAGTGCCAGGTCCAAACAAAGAGAGTTTCAGTTCATCTGCACCTGCCAGCTGCTAATGTATTGCGAAAATTCTTGCTGACGGCACAACTGGGCTTCCAGTCTACGTTCAAAGGCCTGCGTTGGTGGTATAGTGGTGAGCATAGCTGCCTTCCAAGCAGTTGACCTGGGTTCGATTCCCGGCCAACGCATCACATTTGTAAATTAAAGACCTTGATTTCGAGCATTCTTGCTATGGGTTCGATTCCTGGATCGATCCATTCTTGCTGTATGGGTTCGATTCCCGGCCAATGCATTGTATTTTTCTCAAGCTGTCTTTAAAACAGTTGTCCGGGGCCCCTTGCGAACTTCTCCTGTAACTTGTTTGCTGGAGCAAAACTTTTGTTAAGGTCTTTTGGCAGCAGTAAAGGACTGGATCTCCCCGTCGGGGAATCGAACCCCAGTCTCCGCGTGACAGGCGGAGATACTTTCCACTTTCCACAAGGAGTTGCAGAGAGAGGTTGTTGTATCCGATCAGCGCGGCTTCCAGGAACGGCGTCATGCGTCATTTTAGCTCAACGCTTCACAGAAGCCAGTGAATGCAAAAAATAATCTAATACCGTTTAAATATGAAGTGTCTGTATAAAACGTGTTACATTATTAAATTAGAGACCTTGTTTTTTAATATGGTGCCTGGTAGGTCAAGTCAATAAGTTCATGCAATTTTTTTAAGTGCCAGGTCCAAACAAAGAGAGTTTCAGTCCATCTGCACCTGCCAGCTGCTAATGTATTGCGAAAATTCTTGCTGACCGCAGAACAGGGCTTCCAGTCTACATCCAACAGTCTTCAATAGTGGTGAGCATAGCTGCCTTCCACGCGGGGGCCAGTCGCATGTAGGTTTAGAGCGTTGCTAGCCAATAAGAACGCAGGAAATCCCAGGGAGGGCCAGTCGCATGTAGGTGTAGAGCGTTGCTAGCCAATAAGAACGCAGGAAATTCCAGGGAGGCGGGCCTGAAAAAATACACATTACAGGTTCGAGTCTCATCTCGACCACAACTACCATAAAGTGTATCTAGATTAAAAAATGATTAGAAACTCATGTTAAGTACGATTTACATATAATAAACTAACTTTGTGCACAAAAATAGAATAAAACGTGTAAGATTTGTTGTTGTGTAGAATGTACAAAATGTGCAACTACCTTAATAAACATTTATATTATAATAGGGTTTAGTTTTCTTTAATATAGAAAATATTTGAATGTGAATAATTGTAAAGAACATTTTGATAATGTTTTAGACCTTTACATTTTACATTGAGATATTTACATTATATTTGTTTAACTATGTACAGAAATCCAATATATATATGAAATATAACCAGTAAACACCAAATAGTAAGTTTCTCGTTTTATTTATAGTACAGAAATATACATATTATTATGTAAAACTGAAAAGGTAATGTATTAAATACTTATAGATTAAACAACAATAACATTAATAATAATAATAATAAAATATAAAGCTGTGGAGAACATAGGAAAAAAACAAGATTTTTTTAAATCAAATAATTATGTAGTGTTTAATGACAACAGTTATTAACATTTAGTGTTTACACATCTGAGCAAGATAAAATAATGCAAGTCAATAAAATTTACTTTAAAAACACTAAAGTACAATGCAAACAAGGACACAATTGTTTGATTTTAATGAACAATGGAAATAAATGTAACAATTTAAAATGATAGATTATAGATTAAACAACAGCAATAATAATATCTAAAGTTGAGGAGAACAGGAAAAAACAAGAAAAAAAGTATTTTAAACTAAACAATTATGTACAGAGTATAATAGTACCAGTGCTTAACATTTAGTGTTTTTCAAATCTGAGCAAGATAAAATAATGCAAGTCAATAAATGAACTTAAAAAAACACTAAAATACAATAAAATACAATACTTTTGGTATTTTAATGAACAAATGGAAATAAATTAAATATTTAAAAAAATTATATATATATATATATATATATATATATATATATATATATATATATATATATATATATATACATTAAAAGTGCAATAATATGTATATACATATATGCATAAGATTGTGCAAGGAATGTCTTTGAGCTATAAACAGTATTTGAGGTCTGGGCATGTCATTTGTCAGTGAAGTCATTTTTTCTTTTCCTCAATCCACCTCTGCTTCTCAGCCTCATAGAATGGAGACTGCTGAAAGTCTTTCCATGAAATTTCATTCCCTTAGCCTGATAAAGGGAAAACACTTTAGCAGGACAGTAAATGTATTTGCCTGCCACTCCAGGGAAACCAGTGTGAATATGAGGACTGTTGGGTCCTTGTTTCAGTGGTAGGTGGCAGAATCTGCACAGACGACCAGTAGGATGCTCCATTACTGACTTTCTCTTGCTTCTCTCCTCAATCACCCTCCTATTTTCTGCCCCTCTCTGCTTCGAGGACTCCAGTTCTCGCTGAAAAAAAGGAGTCTCTGCAAAGTCTTCAAAGGGCATTCTGAAGTTGGTCAGGCCCTCTGCGGAATATGTGTCAAAAACTTTCTTGGAGCAGTAGAAGTATTTAACATCACCACCTTGATAAAAGAAATGTATTGAGGTGCCATCACCCATGTATCGAGAATTAGGCTGACCACAGGCTAAACAGGATCTAGTGTGCTTTTTTTGCAGCATATGCTGTTGTTGTTGCTGCTGAACTGCCTGCTGCTTCTCTATGATGTCCTTCACCATCTTCTCAAGCGCTGCCTGGTCCAGAAAGACAGTCTCAGGAACACTCTTTGCGGGAGGATTGACTGGGGCAGGTGGCAGTACTGTCACTGGGACACTGATGGTTTCACTGCCTGAGTGAAGAAGCTGCCATAACTGCTGTGTCTCCAGGAGCTTTTCTGGGCTGGTGTTGAGTGAAGCATTAGTGTTCTTTTTTTTAGCAAGGTTTTTTATGTACCTGCTCATGTGCTGCTTTGTGGTTGAGTGCAAAAGGCTGCTTGGGTCAGTGCAGGCACTCTGTACCATAGCAGCATATTCACCATCCACCTTTGTCAGGAGGTCCTTGCTCCCATGGTGCTTGGCCAGCAAACCATCAATGGCATTTCTCATTGGATCTGTCCATCTGTTATGGTCCAACACAAAGACTCGACCGCCTGTCTTAATGGGTCCAGTCCGAGCAGCACAGGGAGAAGCAGCTAAAGGCAGTGGTGGTGTGCTTGGCAGTTCTAAAAGAGATTCACAAAATTATTAAACGAAGTATTTGTTTTGTGTGCATAGATTAGGCAAACAGATTACACACATTGGTGCCTGTATGAATAATATAATTACCTGCATCTAAAAGAAACTCCTCAGATGTTTGTTCCTTCACTGTCACAGCACTCAGAGTAGAAAAACATTGAAAATGAGAGTCTGGGGGGTGGCCTCTGGTTCAGGAGCAAGAGGGGTCTCAGCAGAAGAGGAATCCTCTAAGCATTTCTGAAATTCAGCAAAATTAGTGTTATATGCGAGCGAGAATTATTAACTATTTGTTTTATAATAAAAAGTTTGTTATCAAAGAACTTTAAAGGCTTACCTGAGTTGGAAATGAGAACTCAGTGCCAGATGAAGACTCTTCTTGCATCCCTAGGTCTGTCTTCCTGCTTTTGTGTTTGTCAAAGTCAAGAGGCACAGGTCGACAGCCTGGCTCCACATATTGTAGGCCAAACCTCTCTCTTGTGTCCCAGCTGGAGATGTGGAAGGCTGGATATTTGGGTTACCCAGTCTCTCTTATAGATGCCCTGTTTAACTCCATCATCAAAACAGGGTCAAACACTCCAGGTAAGACAAGCCCAGGCTGCTTCAGGTCCACCAGCCGCTGATAATTCCAGCGTGCGACACCAGTCATACCCTGCGCCTGGAACAGCTCAGGAGAGACGCGATTACCCGTTACTCACTGAGCCTGGTGGAAATGAAACCCCTCTTGCTGTGAAGTGCCTCTGACAGGGATCCCGATGGGCACAGCAGCACCTTCACCCTTGACATGATTCAGTTGTACCGAAATTTTAGCATCGAGGGTTTAAAAAGGAAGATGTTGTTGGGATCCTTTGCAAGATGGAAATGGTGAAGTACTTCTTCCACTCTTTGGACCAGCTCTCTAGGATGTGGCACTTTTGTCCTGCAGTGCGCTCTGATGTGCTGCTTTGTGGGATTAGCAGGCTCAATTCCACAGAACTTGTATGCGTTCCTCAGTTTCTCCAGGTCACTCTGATCTACTACGGGCAGAAGAGAGGAACTGGCAGAACGAGCTATACAGAGGATGGTGCTCCGAAACACATTCCCTGGTGAATCGCCGCATACAGTGAAACAAGTCTAGTTTAACCACCATGTCCTCATTGTACTTCTGGCAAGCGGCATTTACATTCTTGAGGTTTTCTGATGTAACCTCTGCCACAGTAGCTTCAGTGGTCCTCCAAGCTTCCCACTGCTGGTGCTCATACGGTCCTGGGTCCATCACTCTGAAAGCAGCACAGCAGTCCCTAAGTACATAAAAGGGAAATACATTTTCATTTTAATGTATTCATTACCTTTGCTTACACATCTTGATGTGATGTGTGATGAGATGTGATTATTCTTACCTGTCCACCCACTGGTACTTGGCCTTGGGTATGCTAGCAGCACTGTAGCGATTGGCCATCCCACAGTACATTGAACTCAAGGATTGCTCACTCTCAGACTGCAGCATCACCCAGGACAGGATCATCCAGTTCTCGTTCATCACAGCGTAGGATGACATTGTGCCAGATGAGAGGGTCACTTTTCTAGCAACTTTGCGTGTGTGATCTGATCTGAACACCTGTCCAAAAGTTCCTTGAAGGAGCTGAGTGAGAGCTGCCTCTTGCCGGTGATATTCCTGAAGCAGGCACTCCACCAGATAATGTGCAGACACAGACACCCCATGCCACCCATCAGTATCTTCGTAACCCCCAAACGAAGCAGGTGTGTCATCCTTCCTCAATGCTCCTGTGATGGTTTTCTGGCCATACAGCCCTGCTTCAGCATCCCTGACGTTCTGCACAATGAGAAGGTATGCAAGGTGGGCTCTTTCAAACTTAAGGTGAAGCACCTCAGACAGCTGGTTGGCCTTGTCATAAGGGGATTTTCCAGAGCGCCTCAGTTCATCCATCACAGTTTTACAGATTGCCTTCTTATGAGTGAGGAAGGTTGGCAAGATGTTTCTGAATTGCTGTGGTAGCATGTCCACCCACTGAGGTTTATCAGCGAACCAGTATTTTTTACATGCCTTACAGCACAGACGTGAAGCAAGGATGTAATATTGCCCACTAGTGCCAAGGATCACTCGGGGTCTTCCCACACCTGAGGACACAACATGAGGATTTGGACAGCTGTAGAGTCAGGGCAGGATGTAGTTGTTTCTAAGCCTTTCATTTATACTGTGCTCAGGTTTCCAAATGAAAAAGGGATGGAGCTGGAAGTACTTTGGTGACGGAAGGCCCATGTTTGTCTCTATAAGCTCAGGCTGAGGTGGATAGCGCAACAAGGAGACCATATTCATTAGGTGTCTTACTGGGTGTGATCCTGGCCAGAGCCCCATGGACTCCATCTCTGTTTTCATCCAAATTCTTTGATGAAGAGAGCAGTTCCAGTGGCTAATATCTTGCAAGTAGCTAGTAACAGGTGCTTCCGTCTGTGCAGACGTCATTGATGCAGGAGCTGTAGGTGCTGATTGTGCTGCAGGAGGTGGTACAGAGCCATCAGTCTGTGAAGAAGGTCTACACACAGGAGCTGGTGGATTGGGAGAACTAGAGACTGCATGTGATGGTGGTGAAGGCTGTGGCAGAACTGCACGGAACACAAAGCAAAGGAAATAAATGCATATATATATATATATATATATATATATATATATATATATATATATATATATATATATATATATATATGCGTGTATAACACATTTAATGCTCGTGTGTTTAACTGTCTTTACTTTTTTTGTTCAAGTAGCTGGGAACAGGGGTTTCAGTCAGTGCAGACGGCATTGGTGCAGGTGTAGGTGCTGATTGTGCTGCTTGAGGTGGTATAAAGCCTTCACCCTGTGAAGAAGGCCTACACACAGGAGCTGATGTTGATGGAGGCTGCGGCAGAGCTGCAAGGAAAAGCACAGGGAGGAAATTAAAAACATATTAAAACACTGAATGTACATGATATGTATTTGATTGTCTTGACTACATTAAATGACTAATCATTATTTATTATTTTATTCTATGTATTTTGTTATTTATTCTAGTAATGCACATTCTGATAATGTTCAAATGTCTGTAAGTAAACAGTCCACTTTTTCACAACAAATAAAAACAGTTTAAATAGCATGCATACAATTCATGAAGTGCACTCACCCTCACCACTGGTATATTCAAACCTTAACAGTAGTTAGAACAAAAGAACATGTTTTTTCGAACAGGCAAGAACAGTGCCAAAACAACAAATAAGATAATTAAAAAACAGAAATGTAAGATAAGTCTGTATGTAACCGAATAAGCCTCCAAAACTGTTGTGTAAAGTAACCTGTTGTAGATAAGACTGTGGATCCTGTGGCTGCAGATGATCCTAAAAAATAAGCATTATAATTTGAATGGTTTCTCTCCAGTATGTACAATTTTATACCAATTTTATAAGAATTTGACATGGGTATATATAACACACATGACACGATACTTGATTTACTTACTCAGCTGTGTGAGATATTTTGTTGGAGAAATACTAAGCATCATCCTCTCCAGTTCTTCATCCTCCTCCATTACTATAAAATATGACAAATGCATCAGTAGCTAGGCAGGCTTTAAGAATCAATATAAGCAAACTTGCATGAATTTTATTAACTCACCAGGCTGATCAGAGTCAGTAATGGAAGGAACAGGTGGTCTTGCAGCGGAAGCTGATGGTGAGGGCATCGGAGGAGTGTTTTTGGTCATCTGTTTTTGCTGCTGTTTTAAAAGATACTGCTGCAAATTGTACATTTTGCTGCCTGGCACACAGTTCTGCCTCATTATAAAGAAAGCATATCCGTCTGCCCTGGTATCCCAAATCTTCCTCCAAGTGTCTTGTGCTCTGGATCCAAATCCAACAGTATTGTCATCCTCTGTCAAAAAAGGCACTGCGTCTGGCCTTTGAGACAGATACTGTTTAAGATCTTCAATTTCCTTGAAGCTTCTTGAATACTCAAGAAATGAAATGAGGCTATCCTTGCATGGACCCTCTGGGTTGAACTGCCCAGCCTGTTCTTCTTCCTCAACCTTATCGGACAGGTACAAAGCATAGCTGCCATCATTCTCTAATAACCACTTGAAAGACTTGCCCTTGTACTTGCCGAACTGAAGAATGCATTCTCCCAACACCTCTTGCTTGTCAGAGACATCCCCTCCTCTATGTAACACAACAGAACGGGCGTTCAACTTGACCAGATTTTCTCTTTGAGGTGTTGACTTGTCCTGCAGTGAAGGGTTGTCTTTAATTCTTTTTGCCTCTTCTGATGGGTCCCGGCGTTAATGGCCTGATGGGCCTTTCCTGAAAGACACTTTGACTTTCCCTGGGAAGAACACTGTTTTCTTCATGATGCTGTTCTGAAATCAGAATGTATTCATTAGCGTCTCAGCATAAGCATTTAAATACTTACAGTAACAAAATGAAATAAGACAGTTAATACTAAAGCATCAGTGATATATATAAAAGAGTTATTTTACAATGCTATAATATTCTATAATATTACTGTTTCTTAACTGAATAAATGCAGCCTTAGAGCACGTACTGTTTATTAAATTTGCATTATTTAATATTCATTATTTAAATTGCTTTAAAAATTTATATATGTATATATAAAAAGTTAACAAGTTAACTAATTAAAAATGTTAAATTATACCATTAAATTGTACACATATATATATTTGTTTGTAATTTAAATGTAATATATGTGTGTGTCTGATATTAATTACATTATAGGAGGACCAAACCCGCAGAAATTAAATTAATAAATAAACATGTAAACAAATAAAAAGATAAATTTGATAATAGGAAAATAAATAAAGGAATAAACGACTTGATAAAATAAATATGATTTATTCTTTATCAAACTAATTTTTGTATTATTTCCCTTAATTTATTTTCTGCTTTTATTTATTTGTTAATTAATATTTATATTTGGTAAGCAAGACCAACCAACCTAATTATCATGCACATCAAAAAAATGTAAGAATAGATATAAAAATAAAGAAATAAAAATAAAAATAAATAAAGATTAAAATAAATAAATCTGGAAATAAATACATATTGGAATAAATAAATATACAAATAAATGAATGCATAAATAAATATAAGAATAAATGGAACAAACAAATAAATAAAATAATAAATAAATACAATTAAAAATTATACAAATACATTAAAATATAAAAGCAAAAAATTATAAATTAGGGGAAAAATATACAAAAATACATTTGATTAAAATGAATCATATTTATTTTATCAAGTCGTTTATTCCTTTATTTATTTTCCTATTATCACATTTATTTATCTATCTATTTATTCATTTATTTATTCATTCATTTTTAATTGCAAGTTTGGTCCTCCATACTACTGCACATTACATCTTACTGCACTGTTAACATATATTTTAAGCATAGTGAGAGATTAGGATGAAACATTCACCTTTACAAACAAAGATACTCTTATAAAATAACAGCTGTATTCACAACGAGGAGTTTACTGTTTCTTATCGTCACAATCCATTCAACACGATAACAATACGATTACATGACAATATACATGCAATTTAAATTATAAAATATTTGAATAATAATGTATATGCGGTCACCTGAGGGAAAATCTGTCTGCAGGTAGTTTAGACAGCAACAAAACAAAACAAGTTTGCTGACAAGTCGGTAAACAAATATCTCTCCGTTCGTAAAACGGGTCTCCCCTCCTCCACTGCGAATGACTGACAGATGACACTATGCTTTTTAAACTACCCGCCACGGAAAAGCGGAACAGCGCCAGGAAGTCTACGTGTGGCCAAAGGTATATTGCATCCGTAGTGTTAAGCACTACCATAGAGAATGAATGGGAAAAGTTAAGGGAAGTTAAGCTTAACCATTTTCGACTCCCGCCGCGAAAGGTCCTCAGTTCAAAACTGGCCGGAAACAAGTGGAGGCATTTTAAATATAAATGCTGCAATTCGCTACAAACCCTTACTTTTGAGACAGTTGAAGGCCATCGTACCAAGGAGCTGTAGGCAGACTGTTCGCCTCACACGCGAAGGTTCGAAACTGGGCGGAAACTGTGGGTGGTTTTTGTAAAAATTTCATATGCGATTTTCTGTTGAGCAGGTCAGTACACTTGCAGGGATGTTTGTGGTTCAATCTCTTTAGAAAAGGACAAAAATAAAACAAATGACCATTGAGGTTTCCTGTACAGTAATAAAAAAATGTTTGGTCTGCCAACAAAATTAGCAGCTTTTGCCATGTTGAAAACACTGGGCAGTCTATAGTTTAATTTGCTTTTGAACAAGCGTGCCCTAGAAGAGGTGGGACTGACATACAAATCAAGTTTCCGTAGTGTAGTGGTTATCATGTTCGCTTTATACGCGAAAAGTTCTCAGTTCAAAACCCGGCGGAAACAAGTGGAGGCATTTTAAATATAAATGCTGCAATTCGCTACAAAACCCTTACTTTTGAGACAGATGAAGGCCATCGTACCAAAGAGCTGTAGGTAGACTGCCATGCCGAATGACCTCTATACTGTTGTTTGTGGAATTTACAGACTGTCACACTGCTTGCAGGGCAGATTATGGGAAGGAGCCATCTTCTAAAAATACTATACTATACTACTATACTATACCTCGACTATACTAACGAGGAGTTGTAGAGACCGGTAGATGTACCTGATCAGCGCGACTTCCAGGAACGGCGTCATGTGTCAAATATGAAGTGTCTGTATAAAACGTGTTACATTATTAAATTAGAGACCTTGTTTTTTAATATGGAGCCTGGTAGGTCAAGTCAATAAGTTCATGCAATTTTTTTTAAGTGCCAGGTCCAAACAAAGAGAGTTTCAGTTCATCTGCACCTGCCAGCTGCTAATGTATTGCAAAATTTCCTTGCTGACCGCACAACAGGGCTTCCAGTCTACATCCAACAGTCTTGCGTTGGTGGTATAGTGGTGAGCATAGCTGCCTTCCAAGCAGTTGACCTGGGTTCGATTACCTGCCAACGCATTGCATTTTGCTCAAGCTGTCGTTAAAACAGTTGTCTGGGGACCCTGGCCAGCTCCTCCTGTAACTCGTTTGCTGCAGCAAAACTTTTGTACTGGTCTTTTGGCAGCAGTAAAGGACTGAATCTCCCCGTCGGGGAATCGAACCCCGGTCTTACGCTTGACAGGCGGAGATACTTTCCCATATACTAACAAGGAGTTGCAGAGACAGGTTGCCACCCCCGATCAGCGCGACTACAGCTCGCTACAAACAGCCTTCCCATTTCCAGGAAGCCAGTGAATCCAAAAAAAAGAATCTAATACCATTTAAATATGAAGTGTCTGTATAAAAAGTCTCACATTTTTAAATTAAATACCTTGATTATGAGAATTCTTCCTGTATGGGTTCAATTCCTGGGTCTGTCCATTCTTGCTGTATGGGTTCGATTCCCGCCCAACGAATTGCATTTTTCTCAAGCTGTCTTTAGAACAGTCGTCCGGGCCCCTTGCCAACTTCTCCTGTAACTTGTTTGATGGAGCAAAACTTTTGTTAATGTCTTTTGGCAGCAGTAAAGAACTGGATCTCTCCATCAGGGAATCGAACCCCAGACTATAGCGTGACAGGCGGAGATACTTTCCACTATACTAAAGAGGAGTTGCAGAGACAGGTAGTTGTCCCCGAACAGCGCGATTTCCAGGAACGGCGTCATGCATCATTTTAACTCAACGCTTCACAGAAGCCAGTGAATCCAAAAAATAATCTAATACCATTTAAATATGAAGTGTCTGTATAAAACATGTTACATTATTATATTAGAGACCTCTTTTTTAATATGGTGCCTGGTAGGTCAGGTCAATAAGTTCATGCAATTTTTTTAAGCCTACACCCAATGGTCTTGCGTTGGTGGTATAGTGGTGAGAATATCTGCCTTCTAAGCATTTGACCCGGGTTCGATTCCTGGCCAACACGTTGCATTTTGCTCAAGCTGTCATTAAAACAGTTGTCTGGGGACCCTGGCCAGCTCCTCCTGTAACTTGTTTGCTGGAGCAAAACTTTTGTACCGGTCTTTTGGCAGCAGTAAAGGACTGGATCTCCCAAGTGGAGGCACTTTAGACATAAATGCTGCAATTCGCTACAAAACCCTTACTTTTGAGACAGGTGAAGGCCATCGTACCAAGGAGCTGTAGGCAGACTGCCATGCCGAATGACCTCATCAATAGGTTTCTGTAGTGTAGTGTTCATCACGTTCGCCTAACGTGCGTAAGGTCCTTGGTTCGAAACTGAGCAGAAACAGCAGTTGTCTTCTGACAGAAGATTTAAACTGTTTGCCACGCTAGGTGGGTGTAGCGCTCATTTCCTTTATACGCTTTTTAAAAAGCGTGCACCTAATGATTTATGTCTGAATCCTGAAGATGTGTTTCCATAGTGTAATGGTTATCACATTCCCCTTACACGCAGAAGGTCCCCAGTTCGAAACTGGGTGGAAACTATGGGTGGTTTTTGCAAAAATATCGTATGTGATTTTCTGTTGAGCAGGTCTGTACACTTGCAGGGATGTTTGTGGTTTAATCTCTTTAGAAAAGGACAAAAATAAAACAAATGGCCTTTGAGGTTTCCTGTACAGTAATAAAACATGTTTGGTCTGCCAACAAAATTAGCAGCTTTTTGTCATGTTAAAAACACTGGGCAGTCTATAGTTTCAGTCGCTTTTGAACAAGCGTACCCTAGAAGCGTAGGGACTGACGTCCAAATCAAGTTTCCGTATTGTAGTGGTTATCACGTTCGCTTTACACGCGAAAGGTCCTCAGTTCAAAACTGTCCGGAAACAAGTGGATGCATTTTAAATATAAATGCTGCAATTCGCTACAACACCTTTACTTTTGAGACAGGTGAAGGCCATCGTACCAAGGAGCTGTAGGCAGACTGCCATGCTGAATGACCTCTGTTCTGTTGTTTGTGGAATTTACAGGCTGTCACACTGCTTGCAGGGCAGATTATGGGAAGCAGCCATCTTCTAAAAAGCACATGCGTCTCATCAATAGGTTTCCGTAGTGTAGTGGATAACACGTTTGCTTTACAATTTTTCTGAAATGTCAGGACTTGAAATTTCAAGTGCCATAGAATCCCATACATTGCACTAAAGTGTTACTTTAAAGGTCATGTACTGCAGGTCAGTGTTACTTTAATGTTTGGTTAATTCTAGCATGAACTGAATTGCAGTGCTTTGTCAACATTACTGCATTTCTGGATAAACTTGCCAGAGGGTTAAAGACTCTAGCTTGAGCCCGCAGCCAAAGGTTAGGTTTGTCAGAAGTGGGATTCAAACCCACGCCTCCAATGGAGACTGCGACCTGAACGCCAGCTGCCGAAGGATAGTCCGTCAAAATGGGGATAATGTTGAACGCCACAGCCAATCACGTCGACGCGCTATAACATTTGCAGCCAATTAGAGAGCGCCATTCTCGACATTATAACATTTGCAGCCAATCAGAGAGCGCCATTCTTGACTTTTTCCTTATCATTTTCGACATTTGACCAATCAGAGTACAAGGAAATGTCGATGGCACGTTTACGCTTAGCACCGCTAGGAGGAGGAGTCAGGAAGCTAGCCGAGTGTCAATCAAGTTGCCGAACTGAGCCGAAGGTGTACGAAGTAATGACATATCCTGAGGGGCGTGTCAGAGGTCAAAAAGTTCAGACGTCGAGCATCACTGTCACGGAGGTCAGGCATCATCATTTTAACGGAGGACTGCGAAACTTATTTTTCGGTAACTTTAACTGTATTTTCGGACAATGTAATTTTATATTTGTATATAATTGTATATATTATAATTGTAAATATCGTGTGTGCTTTTTTTAAAGAAATAATTTGTATTATAGTAGTTTTGTTCAAAACGATATAACCTAACCGTTAGCCCCCCAACAAAAAAATGTCTGGCAAAAAATCCCATAAAGCCATGTCAGATACTGACTGGATTGCAAGGCTAAAAAAGTTTGCCAGCACAGGAGTTTGGCCATCAAATGAGGGTAACAGGCCAGCTCCTCGACAGAAAAAGTGGCATGACGTGTACCAAAGGGTGAGTGTGCTTTTGTCACCTTTGCATGATGTAATAATTGTAATCCTAATCATTTAATTCAATGTCATCATTATTTATAGATATGTATGTAGATAATGTTGCAGGTATTTGAGATTTATGTTTATTTATGTAAAAAAAAAAAACTTTTTTTTTGCACTGGGAGATTCAGAGATTTGAGGCAGTGGGGGTGGGGATGTTGAGTGAATGGATGTTTTTTTGAAGGTGTGAAATGTTCCTCTCTTGTTCTTTTAAAGGAGGATACAAACTTTACTCACTCTTTATCTCTAATTTTACAGTTTGTATCTCCCCTTCAAAGAACATGAATAAAAATAAATGACAGACTACAATAAATTAATGTGGCATTCATACTGATAAGTTAGAAATGCATGTATTCTATGTTATATGTGTGATAATGTTTACAGATTGAAAGATGTCCGATGCAGTCTCGCGGCCAGACAACCTTGCTCGGAGCGGTCCCAAAGTGCATATGTGGTTTTCACACTCAAAAGGTAACAATGTAAAGATGTAACTTGTATTTTTTTTATATATGTATAATTTACTGAACAAATTCTTCTCGTTCAACAATTATTGTAGCCTATGTATTTTTGTGGTTGTCTTAAGCAGGCCACAGCCTCTATTGGACAAGCACCAAGGGTTGTTGAACAACAGTCTGCCGCTACTGGACCAGCACAGGAGGTCATGGCTCAGAGTCAGCGTCAGCTCCCACCCCAGCCTACTTCTAAAATTAAAACTTATATATAAGTTTGTCAAAGGTAATAACATTTTTTTTATATATATATAATTGCAGTTTTAATATACGTTTAGTATAAAGGTTTAAGTTCAGTGGAAATGGCTGGTATGTTTTTACACCTACCTGCCAGCTGTGACACCTTGTACAGGGGCGGCTGTAGTCTGCTTATTGGTCAGTTTCACTGTCTCAGGTTGGTTTAGATCAAGTAAAATGGTGAAAGAACAATGTAACCTATGTGATCTCTCTTTCTTCTCTGGGCTCTGCTCTTGCATTCTCCTCTTCCTCTCTAATTGGGCTTTGCCATTATGGGTTAAAGGACACTCGCGTCCTTCATGGCATCTCTCTTGATTTTTCCAACTGGCTACTGAAGCTACGTCTTTCATTCTGTATTTCTCAGGTAACATTCCACTTATGCACAATTAATTATACACGTATTATTAATTAAGTCATCATGAATCTGCTTTGTTGCCATTTCAAGGGTAACCTTCATTACTGTTAATAAACACTTTCTCTTACAAACTATGTGCAAACTATTTTTGATTTTAAGTCATTTTTAAAAGGTACTTGTTAAATTACTATATACTCACATTCTAGCAATACCTTCCCACACATTTTTCTATTCTAACTGTGCTTATTTCAATCTGTATAAGTAGTAGAGTGTGGTAATACACAGACAAAAAAATAAGTTAAAGAAAGAAAGCAGGTCCTTTAGTTATATAATGAATGATAGGATCAATAGATATTTTCTCATTTTACATTTTATTATATTTTTGGCCAATGTGCTGTTACAATTCAATTTGTATTTTCATTGAAATTGTTTTGCCCTTTTTTAGTTTACCAAACCAAGATTTGGTGGGTCCCACATTGCTGCTGCAAAGCCAAATCTGAGTGTGGCTAGGAGACCATCTCAGGCTGTTGACCAACCCAGCGCAGCAGTGTCCAGTGCCCCTACACCAAGCACCACTGTCTCTGTAAGTACTGGCATAATCCACATTGCATTCTAAGACAAATTCCACATCTGTGCACTTTTTAGAAACTTGCATTCTAAGATACATTCCACATCTGTGCACTTTTTAGAAACATATTTTGTATTCCAGGAAACATCTCAGGCTGTTGACCAACCCAGCGCAGCAGTGTCCAGTGCCCCTACACCAAGCACCACTGTCTCTGTAAGTACTGGCATAATCCACATTGCATTCTAAGACACATTCCACATCTGTGCACTTTTTAGAAATATATTTTGTATGCAGGAAATCTTATCATAATGAATTAAGAGCAATAATATACAGTTTTCACACAATATGCAGTCAGTGAACACATTTCCACAATGCTTACAATTTCTTAACAGACAAGCTATACCTCCCAACAAAATTATGGATTGTTTTTGTAGTATTTACAAATGTTAACACACACCACCCCACAATAGCAAAAACAATATTCCAAACCTTAGATACAGTATAAAAACCTCGGCTTCTTCAATGATATCAGTTCAAAAACAATATATCTCAGCTGATAATAAACAAACAATTGAATAATTGACACACACCTGATTTATGTTGGGTAAATTGGGCCAACCATAGCTGATTCCAGTCTGGCTTAGACTCAGTGGCAGGGGTTATTTTTTTCCAGTGTTTTGGTAAAGTTAGTGTGTGCAGAGAAAGATGTGTTCTATTTTGAAATGAAGAGTTAGTATATATTTACAGTTTTTTTCAATTGTTTACACGCAATTTTGAAAACCTCTACCTCCTTCTCCTCTTCATCTACCTCCTTCACCTCTTCCTCTACCTCCTTCTCCTCTTCATCTACCCCTTCACCTCTTCCTCTACCTCCTTCTCCTCTTCCTCTACCTCCTTCTCCTCTTCCTCTACCTCCTTCTCCTCTTCATCTACCTCCTTCACCTCTTCCTCTACCTCCTTCTCCTCTTCCTCTACCTCCTTCTCCTCTTCCTCTACCTCCTTCTCCTCTTCATCTACCTCCTTCATCTCTTCCTCTACCTCCTTCTCCTCTTCCTCTACCTCCTTCTCCTCTTCCTCTACCTCCTTCTCCTCTTCCTCTACCTCCTTCTCCTCTTCCTCTACCTCCTTCTCCTCTTCCTCTACCTCCTTCTCCTCTTCATCTACCTCCTTCTCCTCTTCCTCTACCTCCTTCTCCTCTTCCTCTACCTCCGTCATCTCCTCTTTGAGCCCCCCCTCTTATTCTCACTCTTCTTCTTCTTCTTCTTCTAGCTCCTTCCATTTTTGTTGAAGACAGGTGAACTCACCTGCTGCCTTTTATAGCACTCCTGAGTGATGCGTTTTCAAATTAGCACATGTGTGCTTCCACTCCTGATGGATGTGCATATCCAATTCATTCATTAGTGTGGTCAATGGCAATCCGGGGCTTTGTAATGACAAGGAAGTAACCTCACAATCCTTATCTGTGTCTAAGGTGTGAAAATGTGTGTAGAGTTTTACAAATCACTGTGTGTAATGTTTTGCTAAAAGGGTAAAACAGACATTGTGTGTAATGTTGTGCAAATCTGTGGAGGGGTTTTGCTCATTGGAGTAGAATTTTGCAAATTGCGTGGAAATTTTTATTTTAGTGTGTAAACAATCATAAAAATCTGTAACAAAATGTGTTATTGAGAAGAAAATTATCCATTTGGCCAATTGTGTTTTGTTGGTGTGAGTCTGTGTTAAGAGTTTAGGAAAAAGTATCTGAAGTATGGGTAAGCGCTTGTTAGCGATTGAAAAAAACTGTAAATACTTTTGAAAACAGATTCAAATAAGCGGCGATCCTAAATTGCAATATTATTTCCCACTATTACTGTTTTTGACTGTATTTTAATCATATTTCAAAAACAAAAAGAATCTTACTGAACATAGACCTTTAAACAGTATTGTATAATTCCATCTAGGATTAGTTAAAATTATTGGACAGTTATGACTGTTTCTTTCTCTTGTTATATATGCAACATATATTATATTTCATTGCATGTTGTCTCGGTAAGTAATTTCAAATTTTATTGGTCCAAAATAATTGAATTTGCATATTAACTGTCACAACTCAGTAGAGTCACACAAATTAGTGCTAGCAGCTGACACAATTCTGAAAACTATTGGAACAAATGTATACATTTTATTCTATAACCTTAAGTACGTATTTGACATCCAATATTTTCTATTTTATATGAGGGTAGTCTTGGATAGATAAAGCGGTAATTAAATAAATGACCTGCTAGACTAAATGTTTTGTCTTTTTCCTTCACAGACTACTCCTTCGGGGGCATTACTGCAAGATGCATCTGCAGTTCGACTGCATCGTTTGTGGTCGGACACTTTGCCACCAGAGGATCACAGGTGGATTGCCAGCAGGCTTTTTAAAATGGGGCCCAAGGGAAAACCAGAGCTTCGAGACAACCTACAGCTCTGGTATTACCCACCACAGCCAGCACTTATTTACAACCAGGCTCCAGCTCCAGACAGATTTTTTTGTCATGCTCTGTTGCTGTGGATGCCGTACAAGCTGTGGAAGATCAAGGCTCTCTGTCCCAATTCTGCCTGCGGGCAGCATCAGCTGACTGGAGGCGGTCTGCACAAAAGGGCACGGCAGGTTCTGGACATCGATAGGATGTACAACATGGTCACAGAAACCCTCATCTGTACCAAGTGTAAAGCCTCGCATGTGTCCTGGAGTCAGACTGTCCTGCAACAGCTGGATCTGGGCCATCGCTCTGAATTTCGGGTCATCCTCACGCGGAAGTAAGTACACTTTAATTCCACATCCAGTTGATAGCCCATCATCACATATGTTTGCAAATACTTTACAAATCAATTACGTAAAATATATGAATGTGTGGATTTTGCTTTTCCTAAGGTATGCCTGTGATATGAGAGTCATTCGGCTCCTGCGTGAGCATGGCCTAGGCAACAGTCCCACGCGGGTCATCAAACAGCTGCGTGAGAACCACAGTGTGGAGTGGCTCCAGCGTATGGCCCGGTACACCACCCAATGTGTGGACTTCCTCAAACGACCCGGGGTGTTGCAAATACAATTCCAGGAACCCCCAGAGCCTACAGTGGTCCCAAGCTGCAAGTGGCTGCTCACCGTGTACAGCCAAGACATCCTGACAAGGCTGGATGAAATCCATGCAAGGATAACATCTACGTATGGTTCAGTCTTGAAGATGGATTCTACTAAAAAGGTTAGCAGGGGATTTTTGTTAATTTATGGTGTTTACTGTTATATCATTATCAGAGCATGAGTATCATATTCTAGATGGTGTGATGTTTCATTGCATTGCATGCTTCCTGTCATCTACTGCAGATCACTAAGAAGCTGGCTGGGACGGCAAGGGGAACGGGACTCTGGCTTACCTCTGTTGGCAATGAGTTTGGTCAGGTGCTCATGAGTGTGCTGACAGCACAGGAAGGAGCAGGACTGGACATGATGGTCGATGGTCTGGTGAAAAGGTACCAGCAGGCTAGTGTGGATCCACCTGCTGTTTTGTACGTGGACTGTGGCTGCTGCACTGATGTTGGTGAGACCAAGCTGAAAACCAGATTCAGAGGGTGGCCTGATCTCATGATTCGGTTGGACATCTGGCATTTTATGCGCAGGATTGCCATGGGGTGTACAACTGATGCCCATCAGCTGTATCCCATCTTCATGTCACGGCTGTCAGCGTGCATTTTTGAGTGGGATGCGGCTGATGTTTCTATGCTTCGCAAAGCAAAGAGAGAGCTGTTGATATCCCAGGGTTGGCCTGCGCTGACAGATGAAGATGTCAACAAGCATCTTACCAGGAATGAGCTGGCACTCCATTGCCGGAGGAGGACCTGTGGAGAGGAGACTACCATCCTTCTCCTTGAGCGGCTGCTTACAGAGCTCCTGAGCAGCAAGGGCAAAGACTCCCTGGGTGTTCCTCTCCTGGACCGAGAAAGGATGGAGCACATCTGGAATGTCCAGAAGAAGCATGTGAAATGCATTCAAGACCCCCCTGGTGTTGTGCTCTATACAGAGACAGGGAGCCTAAACAAGGGAGGCGTGCTTCTGAAGACCTACAGATGTGCCAGAGGCTCCACTTCTCTCGAGTCCTTTCATTTACACCTGAACCGTTTCATCCCAGGTATTGTCTTTGTCACACACACTGTGCATGTGTAAAGAAAGAGCATTAAGTGTTTTTGTGTGTTCCTTTAACACCTCCTAAACACTGTTGTGTCTATTTACAGGGACCAGTGCAAACAGTCTGAACTTTCAGATTTATCTGCTGGAGGGTCTACACCGGTGGAACCAGGACCGGGAGGCTGCTTCCCTGTCATCGGAGCCATCAGCTTTGCGCAGCTACACAGGAGAACTTGTTCACTGTGTAAACGGCAATTATGAAAAGCTGTTTGGCAGGAAAGTGGTCCCCACGTTTTGTCCCCCTGCATGTTACACCGGTGAGAATTATTTTATATATTTTTTATTTTATCAACTTGCAATTTCTGTGTAACCTCCGTCTATATGTCAGATTTAACCCTATAGAGTCGATTGTATCATAATTGATATGCAAGTTTCTAAAGGACTCTAAATGATCAATATGATCAAAAATTTTTATGAAACCTGGCCTCTGTCGTCTGATTGATTATAGTCTTTTAGTATAATTGTAAAAGTGTCCACCTTCAGCTCGTGCTTCACGTTTCTTTTCATTGTGAAACCTTTACTGATTTTATAAAGTAATTGTAAGAATAACTTGTATATTGTTACTAATATTTAATGACTAGTTACTAGACTGAAGCAGCTTGGGTTCACTTGATTAGAAAATCATGTTTCATGTAAATATCAAAATGATCATCAGACTTTTCTCTCAATCATCATTGTATTGCATTTCATTTCATGTTTTGCCCACATAATTAAACGTGTTGGGCCTCTAAATAAAACTGTTTTGTTTTTTTTCTCCTTGACGATGAGCTCTATATTCTCACACTATATGAGCTACTACAAAAGCCTAATGTATCAAATATGATACACAACATTCTATTTAATTTCCGTTTGTTTATTGTTTTTATTTCAGGTGAGCTCATTGGAGTGCAGTATCTGTTCCAGCAGACTGGTCAGGCACTGCAGGACATGAATCCTGACTCTGAGCAGACAGCAGAGCTCATTGAGGACCTCAGTGTGGAGGAGCGAGATGAAGATGAGGGCTTCTGTGACATCAGCGAGGATCACACAATAGCAGATCCGGAGGCTGTTCTGTCACCACCCTCTTCCACACTGACACTGGGTTCTTCCACCCTGGTCACCAGCAGTGCCACACCTGTACTGGGCTCCACATCCCCTTCACTGATCCCTGACCCCAGACTTGTCCTCACACAGTCTCCTTCATCACCTGGACCCTCAGGGACTGCTGTCACACCTGTTCCCTCTGAAACATCTGTTTCAACTCTCCCCTCAGAGCCAGAGGATGCTGGTCAGGATGTTGATGAAGAAGAGACGGTAAATAATACTCTTTTGTATGTCTTTCAAATTAACTAGAATAATTATGATGAATTAACATCCAGTGCTTTAAATCCAGACTTTCCACATATTTTACATTTAAAAGTACAGCCTAAATTCATTTGTAAGCTGCAAATACACATCAAGTCAAGTCATCTTTATTTATTTGGTGCTTTGTAAAATGTCAAGAATGGCGCTCTCTGCTTTGTACTATATGGAATTATGCATTAGACAGATGTGATGTAATAATTGTATTGCATGTTTGTGTTTTTTAAAAGGCTGTTGACTACCAAAATATCCCGGGTTATCAACATGTGGACCAGCTGGCAGAATATCTGGTGGATCTCCGGGACCACACAGCCCTCAGCCTGACCAACCAGGAAGCCAACACCATAATTGCTCTTTGGCAGAACCTGGATGACCGGGACAAGGAACGGGTGGTGTATGACAGTCGATGCCGAAAGAGACTGCTGAGTGGACGCTTCAAGGTCCCGAAGAAGCCCACTCACCCTGGTGTAGAGAGCACCACCAGATGTGTGCTGGGTGCAAGCAGCGCACCTGCTCAGTGGCCTGACTGTTGCCGTCTGGTGGAGACCATCTTCATCAGACTTTGCACTGTCCACCCAAGCCCCAAAAGAAAAGGCAAGGGAGCCCTGTCAAGATGGTCTCTGATCCTGCAAGACTATGGCAGGATAAGGCAGCTTGTACTGGGCAACAGCTTGGTGATGGGAGGAACATCCATGCAGCTGGTGGAGGTTAACCAGAACACCCTGATTCAGTGGTATAACAAAAGACAGAAAAAGCAGGAGCTGTCTGTGCTGCTTCAGGGCATTCAGTTGCCTCAGCCCCTCCCTGAAGCTCATGAGCCTCTCCAGGTAGCCAAACGTCTACGGACTGAGCCAGAACAACCAGGGGAGCAGCACCAGTACAAGCTACCAGAGAGTACAGCTGGTCAGGCAAAGCAGAGGCAGACTTCTGTTGGGCGACCCCCTCTCAGACCCAAGGCACCAGCGCAGAGTCAGACGTTGCTGACACCATCTGCATCTGGAGCATCACTGCAGATGGTACCAAATATACTTATACCATCAGCACCAGGTTTCCAGGGTGTGCCCATGTTCCAGGCTGTGCCAATGTTCCAGGGTGTGCCAATGTTCCAGGGAGTGCAAATGATCCAGGGCATCCCAATGGCCCAGGGGATGCAAATGGTACAGCCACTGTTACAGCCAACAGCTGTACAGGGCACCCGCTTACCCGCTTCACGAGCTGCCAATCCAGACGCCATGCCCAAGAGACCCTACAGGAGAACCGTAGAGGCCAACACTTGCAAAAAATGTGGGCAATTTAAAACAAGTGCTACAGGACATAGCCAGTACAGGGGCAGGGTGTACTGCCCACAGACTGAGACTGTTTCAAAAGAGGTGTGGTTGGAGGAAATGCGGAGAACCATTTCCAAATAATGTATATATTTTCATGTATATAGCATCATGTATATAGTGTAAACAGTTGTTTAAATAGTTAATACATGTTGAATATTATTTAATTGTTTTTTTTAACGTTATTTAACATTTTAACTTTTTATTTCTTGTTTTTGAAAACCTATTTAACTCTTCATTTTATTTATTTATTTTTAAAACATGTTACCAGTATTTAACATTTTAATATTCATTACTGTTCTGTTGGCATGATTGGAAAATAAAAACAAATTGGCAAGTGATTTCTTTTTGACTTTGACTTTCATATAACACTAGTTCATCAGAACACTGCAACAATATAACATTTGTATATAAAAAATATAATTTATACATTTTGTTATTCTTGTGATTGACATTTTCAGCATATTAGTTACTATTTAATGGGTTGCATCTTTGTTCATTACAAATAACAGATTTGCAAGTGTCTTGTTTGAATGTAACCTAAAAAAATACTTAATCAGATCAATAATAATACAACAACTACTAAATAATAACACTGTTCCATTGGCAATTATATATTTTTATGAAAGAATATCAAAGAAACACAACAAACAAATTACATATGTATATTTTATTAACACTGGAACAGTATGCATTCAAAAAGAATTTGCTTATTTACTTTTACTTTCATATAACACAATATTTCATCAGTACACTGCACCAATATAACATTTGTATTTAAAAAGATAATTTGTCCATTTTGTTATTCTTGTGACAGACATTCTTCATATTAGTTACTATTTAATGGGTTGCATCTTAGTTCGTTGCATAATAATGCAAATAACATTTTTTTTTAATGAAAGAATATCAAAAAACAACAAACAAATTACATATGTATATTTTATAAACACTGGAACAGTATGCATTAAAAAATTTAGCTTATTTACTTTTACTTTATTATAACAATATTTTATCAGTACACTGCAACAATATAACATTTGTATATAAAAAATATAATTTGTACATTTTGTTATTCTTGTGAAACATTTTACAGCATATAAGTTACTAATTAATGATTTGCATCTTTGTTCATTGCATAATAATGCAAATAACATTATTTTTCATGATAGAATATCAAAAAACACAACAAACAAATTAAATATGTATATTTTATTAAAACGGGAACAGTATGCAATCAAAAATAATGATTATTTATTCAAATAATAAATATTACAAAAAGTTGTCTTTAGCTGGATTCGAACCCCGGTCTTGGTGCACACCTGCAATAGAAAACAGTGTGATATAAATGCGTGATTTTCACACACGAAGAAACCGGAAAATGTATCATAAGATCTATGCTAATGAAGGCATATCTTTGAACATCAAATTTCAGCCTTTCTTTTCTTCGTTTTTTCTTTCTCTTCTTCCCCCTCTCTTTTTCTTCCTTCCCCTTTTCTTCCCTTCTTCCCCACCTTTGTTGGACTATTGTTCCCCAGCTTGAACGCAGCGCCTTAGACCGCTCGGCCATCCTGACATGACGGCCAGTGGTCAGCTGGCCACTTCCACCTACACGGAATGGCAGATGATCTAGAATCTAGGGCTTCACCGCTCACCCGAGTCGGAGCACATGCCTCGTTGGCACAGTTAGGCAGCGCGTCAGTCTCATAATCTGAAGGTCGTGAGTTCGAGCCTCACACGGGGCAGAATGGTGCTTTTTGATACACGGAACCGTGTAAATAAAGGAGCTGCTTTCTGTATTCCCTTTTATGCCTTTGTCCATTTCTTCATATGCACTGTAATTGAAATCCAGTGTTTTTTTAAGACTAATGTTGAACAAATGCAGTAATAGTATTACTCTCATATTCATGTCATATGTGTCAGTGTTGTTACAATGTTTTGTTAAGGCTTATATCATTCTTTCATTCTAATGGCATGTCTTGTTAATGCTAATGTAATGTTTTACATGACATTCCTTGAATCTTGTGTCATGACACTCCACCCCATGCCCCCAAACCCATGACATTTCATTCCAAGAAATTTCCAAGAATCCTTGCCATGAAATTCTACTGCATCTACTGCATTCCTTGAATCTTGTGTCATGACACTCCACCCCATGCCCCCAAACCCATGACATTTCATTCCAAGAAATTTCCAAGAATCCTTGCCATGAAATTCTACTGCATCTTCTTCTGGTAAACAAACACATGTCATTTCGTGAAATTCAGTTGAATCCGATTCAATCAACATGTCCATTTTTTCTGAAATGTCATGACTTGAAATTCCAAGTGCCATAGAATCCCATACATTGCACTAAAGTGTTACTATAAAGGTCATGTACTGCAGGTCAGTGTTACTTTAATGTTTGGTTAATTATAGCATGAACTGAATTGCAGTGCTTTGTCAACATTACTGCATTTCTGGATAAACTTGCCAGAGGGTTAAAGACTCTAGCTTGAGCCCGCAGCCAAAGGTTAGGTTTTTCAGAAGTGGATTTCGAACCCACGCCTCCAGGGGAGACTGCGACCTGAACGCAGCGCCTTAGACCGCTCGGCCATCCTGACATGACGGCCAGTGGACAGCAGCATTTTTGCACCTACACGGAATGGCAGATGATCTAGAATCTAGGGCTTCACCGCTCACCCGAGTCAGAGCACATGCCTCGTTGGCACAGTTAGGCAGCGCGTCAGTCTCATAATCTGAAGGTCGTGAGTTCGAGCCTCACAAGGGGCAGAATGGTTCTTTTTGATACACGGAACCGTGTAAATAAAGGAGCTGCTTTCTGTATTCCCTTTTATGTCTTTGTCCATTTCTTCATATGCACTGTAATTGAAATCCAGTGTTTTTTTAAGACTAATGTTGAACAAATGCAGTAATAGTATTACTCTCATATTCATGTCATATGTGTCAATGTTGTTACAATGTTTTGTTAAGGCTTATATCATTCTTTCATTCTAATGGCATGTCTTGTTAATGCTAATGTAATGTTTTACATGACATTCCTTGAATCTTGTGTCATGACACTCCACCCCATGCCCCCAAACCCATGACATTTCATTCCAAGAAATTTCCAAGAATCCTTGCCATGAAATTCTACTGCATCTTCTTCCGGTAAACATCACAACATGTCATTTCGTGAAATTCAGTTGAATCCGATTCAATCAACATGTCAATTTTTTTCTGAAATGTCATGACTTGAAATTCCAAGTGCCATAGAATCCCATACATTGCACTAAAGTGTTACTATAAAGGTCATGTACTGCAGGTCAGTGTTACTTTAATTTTTGGTTAATTCTAGCATGAACTGAATTGCAGTGCTTTGTCAACATTACTGCATTTCTGGATAAACTTGCCAGAGGGTTAAAGAACCTAGCTTGAGCCCGCAGCCAAAGGTTAGGTTTGTCAGAAGTGGGATTCGAACCCACGCCTCCAGGGGAGACTGCGACCTGAACGCAGCGCCTTAGACCGCTCGGCCATCCTGACATGACGGCCAGTGGTTAGCAGCATTTTTGCACCTACACGGAATGGCAGATGATCTAGAATCTAGGGCTTCACCGCTCACCCGAGTCAGAGCACATGCCTCGTTGGCACAGTTAGGCAGTGCGTCAGTCTCATAATCTGAAGGTCGTGAGTTCGAGCCTCACACGGGGCAGAATGGTGCTTTTTGATACACAGAACCGTGTAAATAAAGGAGCTGCTTTCTGTATTCCCTTTATGCCTTTGTCCATTTCTTCATATGCACTGTAATTGAAATCCAGTGTTTTTTTAAGACTAATGTTGAACAAATGCAGTAATAGTATTACTCTCATATTCATGTCATATGTGTCAGTGTTGTTACAATGTTTTGTTAAGGCTTATATCATTCTTTCATTCTAATGGCATGTCTTGTTAATGCTAATGTAATGTTTTACATGACATTCCTTGAATCTTGTGTCATGACACTCCACCCCATGCCCCCAAACCCATGACATTTCATTCCAAGAAATTTCCAAGAATCCTTGCCATGAAATTCTACTGCATCTTCTTCTGGTAAACATCACAACATGTCATTTCGTGAAATTCAGTTGAATCCGATTCAATCAACATGTCCATTTTTTCTGAAATGTCATGACTTGAAATTCCAAGTGCCAAAGAATCCCATACATTGCACTAAAGTGTTACTATAAAGGTCATGTACTGCAGGTCAGTGTTACTTTAATGTTTGGTTAATTCTAGCATGAACTGAATTGCAGTGTTTTGTCAACATTACTGCATTTCTGGATAAACTTGCCAGAGGGTTAAAGACTCTAGCTTGAGCCCGCAGCCAAAGGTTAGGTTTTTCAGAAGTGGGATTCGAACCCACGCCTCCAGGGGAGACTGCGACCTGAACGCAGCGCCTTAGACCGCTCGGCCATCCTGACATGACGGCCAGTGGACAGCAGCATTTTTGCACCTACACGGAATGGCAGATGATCTAGAATCTAGGGCTTCACCGCTCACCCGAGTCAGAGCACATGCCTCGTTGGCGCAGTTAGGCAGCGCGTTAGTCTCATAATCTGAAGGTCGTGAGTTCGAGCCTCACAAGGGGCAGAATGGTTCTTTTTGATACACGGGACCGTGTAAATAAAGGAGCTGCTTTCTGTATTCCCTTTTATGTCTTTGTCCATTTCTTCATATGCACTGTAATTGAAATCCAGTGTTTTTTTAAGACTAATGTTGAACAAATGCAGTAATAGTATTACTCTCATATTCATGTCATATCTGTCAATGTTGTTACAATGTTTTGTTAAGGCTTATATCATTCTTTCATTCTGATGGCATGTCTTGTTAATGCTAATGTAATGTTTTACATGACATTCCTTGAATCTTGTGTCATGACACTCCACCCCATGCCCCCAAACCCATGACATTTCATTCCAAGAAATTTCCAAGAATCCTTGCCATGAAATTCTACTGCATCTTCTTCCGGTAAACATCACAACATGTCATTTCGTGAAATTCAGTTGAATCCGATTCAATCAACATGTCAATTTTTTCTGAAATGTCATGACTTGAAATTCCAAGTGCCATAGAATCCCATACATTGCACTAAAGTGTTACTATAAAGGTCATGTACTGCAGGTCAGTGTTACTTTAATTTTTGGTTAATTTTAGCATGAACTGAATTGCAGTGCTTTGTCAACATTACTGCATTTCTGGATAAACTTGCCAGAGGGTTAAAGAACCTAGCTTGAGCCCGCAGCCAAAGGTTAGGTTTGTCAGAAGTGGGATTCGAACCCACGCCTCCAGGGGAGACTGCGACCTGAACGCAGCGCCTTAGACCGCTCGGCCATCCTGACACGACAGCCGGTGGACAGCAGCATTTTTGCAGCTACACGGAATGGCAGATGATCTATAATCTAGGGCTTCACCGCTCACCCGAGTCAGAGCACATGCCTCGTTGGCGCAGTTAGGCAGCGCGTCAGTCTCATAATCTGAAGGTCGTGAGTTCGAGCCTCACAAGGGGCAGAATAGTTCTTTTTGATACACGGGACCGTGTAAATAAAGGAGCTGCTTTCTGTATTCCCTTTTATGTCTTTGTCCATTTCTTCATATGCACTGTAATTGAAATCCAGTGTTTTTTTAAGACTAATGTTGAACAAATGCAGTAATAGTATTACTCTCATATTCATGTCATATGTGTCAATGTTGTTACAATGTTTTGTTAAGGCTTATATCATTCTTTCATTCTAATGGCATGTCTTGTTAATGCTAATGTAATGTTTTACATGACATTCCTTGAATCTTGTGTCATGACACTCCACCCCATGCCCCCAAACCCATGACATTTCATTCCAAGAAATTTCCAAGAATCCTTGCCATGAAATTCTACTGCATCTTCTTCCGGTAAACATCACAACATGTCATTTCGTGAAATTCAGTTGAATCCGATTCAATCAACATGTCAATTTTTTCTGAAATGTCATGACTTGAAATTCCAAGTGCCATAGAATCCCATACATTGCACTAAAGTGTTACTATAAAGGTCATGTACTGCAGGTCAGTGTTACTTTAATTTTTGGTTAATTTTAGCATGAACTGAATTGCAGTGCTTTGTCAACATTACTGCATTTCTGGATAAACTTGCCAGAGGGTTAAAGAACCTAGCTTGAGCCCGCAGCCAAAGGTTAGGTTTGTCAGAAGTGGGATTCGAACCCACGCCTCCAGGGGAGACTGCGACCTGAACGCAGCGCCTTAGACCGCTCGGCCATCCTGACATGACAGCCAGTGGACAGCAGCATTTTTGCACCTACACGGAATGGCAGATGATCTAGAATCTAGGGCTTCACCGCTCACCCGAGTCAGAGCACATGCCTCGTTGGCGCAGTTAGGCAGCGCGTCAGTCTCATAATCTGAAGGTCGTGAGTTGGAGCCTCACAAGGGGCAGAATAGTTCTTTTTGATACACGGGACCGTGTAAATAAAGGAGCTGCTTTCTGTATTCCCTTTTATGTCTTTGTCCATTTCTTCATATGCACTGTAATTGAAATCCAGTGTTTTTTTAAGACTAATGTTGAACAAATGCAGTAATAGTATTACTCTCATATTCATGTCATATGTGTCAGTGTTGTTACAATGTTTTGTTAAGGCTTATATCATTATTTCATTCTAATGGCATGTCTTGTTAATGCTAATGTAATGTTTTACATGACATTCCTTGAATCTTGTGTCATGACACTCCACCCCATGCCCCCAAACCCATGACATTTCATTCCAAGAAATTTCCAAGAATCCTTGCCATGAAATTCTACTGCATCTACTGCATTCCTTGAATCTTGTGTCATGACACTCCACCCCATGCCCCCAAACCCATGACATTTCATTCCAAGAAATTTCCAAGAATCCTTGCCATGAAATTCTACTGCATCTTCTTCTGGTAAACAAACACATGTCATTTCGTGAAATTCAGTTGAATCCGATTCAATCAACATGTCCATTTTTTCTGAAATGTCATGACTTGAAATTCCAAGTGCCATAGAATCCCATACATTGCACTAAAGTGTTACTATAAAGGTCATGTACTGCAGGTCAGTGTTACTTTAATGTTTGGTTAATTATAGCATGAACTGAATTGCAGTGCTTTGTCAACATTACTGCATTTCTGGATAAACTTGCCAGAGGGTTAAAGACTCTAGCTTGAGCCCGCAGCCAAAGGTTAGGTTTTTCAGAAGTGGGATTCGAACCCACGCCTCCAGGGGAGACTGCGACCTGAACGCAGCGCCTTAGACCGCTCGGCCATCCTGACATGACGGCCAGTGGACAGCAGCATTTTTGCACCTACACGGAATGGCAGATGATCTAGAATCTAGGGCTTCACCGCTCACCCGAGTCAGAGCACATGCCTCGTTGGCGCAGTTAGGCAGCGCGTCAGTCTCATAATCTGAAGGTCGTGAGTTCGAGCCTCACAAGGGGCAGAATGGTTCTTTTTGATACACGGGACCGTGTAAATAAAGGAGCTGCTTTCTGTATTCCCTTTTATGTCTTTGTCCATTTCTTCATATGCACTGTAATTGAAATCCAGTGTTTTTTTAAGACTAATGTTGAACAAATGCAGTAATAGTATTACTCTCATATTCATGTCATATGTGTCAATGTTGTTACAATGTTTTGTTAAGGCTTATATCATTCTTTCATTCTGATGGCATGTCTTGTTAATGCTAATGTAATGTTTTACATGACATTCCTTGAATCTTGTGTCATGACACTCCACCCCATGCCCCCAAACCCATGACATTTCATTCCAAGAAATTTCCAAGAATCCTTGCCATGAAATTCTACTGCATCTTCTTCCGGTAAACATCACAACATGTCATTTCGTGAAATTCAGTTGAATCCGATTCAATCAACATGTCCATTTTTTCTGAAATGTCATGACTTGAAATTCCAAGTGCCATAGAATCCCATACATTGTACTAAAGTGTTACCATAAAGGTCATGTACTGCAGGTCAGTGTTACTTTAATGTTTGGTTAATTCTAGCATGAACTGAATTGCAGTGCTTTGTCAACATTATTGCATTTCTGGAAAAACTTGCCAGAGGGTTAAAGACTCTAGCTTGAGCCCGCAGCCAAAGGTTAGGTTTGTCAGAAGTGGGATTCGAACCCACGCCTCCAGGGGAGACTGCGACCTGAACGCAGCGCCTTAGACCGCTCGGCCATCCTGACATGATTGCTAGTGGTGAGCAGCATTTTTCCACCTACACGGAATGGCAGGTGATTTAGAATCTAGGGGTCAACGCTCACCTGAGTCACAGCACATGCCACGTTGGCGCAGTTAGGCAGCGCGTCAGTCTCATAATCTGAAGGTCGTGAGTTCGAGCCTCACACGGGGCAGAATGGTGCTTTTTGATACACGGGACCGTGTAAATAAAGGAGCTGCTTTCTGTATTCCCTTTTATGCCTTTGTCCATTTCTTGATATGCACTGTAATTGAAATCCAGTGTTTTTTTAAGACTAATGTTGAACAAATGCAGTAATAGTATTACTCTCATATTCATGTCATATGTGTCAGTGTTGTTACAATGTTTTGTTAAGGCTTATATCATTCTTTCATTCTAATGGCATGTCTTGTTAATGCTAATGTAATGTTTTACATGACATTCCTTGAATCTTGTGTCATGACACTCCACCCCATGCCCCCAAACCCATGACATTTCATTCCAAGAAATTTCCAAGAATCCTTGCCATGAAATTCTACTGCATCTTCTTCCGGTAAACATCACAACATGTCATTTCGTGAAATTCAGTTGAATCCGATTCAATCAACATGTCCATTTTTTCTGAAATGTCATGACTTGAAATTCCAAGTGCCATAGAATCCCATACATTGCACTAAAGTGTTACTATAAAGGTCATGTACTGCAGGTCAGTGTTACTTTAATGTTTGGTTAATTCTAGCATGAACTGAATTGCAGTGCTTTGTCAACATTACTGCATTTCTGGATAAACTTGCCAGAGGGTTAAAGAACCTAGCTTGAGCCCGCAGCCAAAGGTTAGGTTTGTAAGAAGTGGGATTCGAACCCACGCCTCCAGGGGAGACTGCGACCTGAACGCCAGCTGCCGAAGGATAGTCTGTCAAAATGGGGATAATGTTGAACAATGTTGAACGCCACAGCCAATCACGTCGACGCGCTATAACATTTGCAGCCAATCAGAGAGCGCCATTCTTGACTTTTTCCTTATCATTTTCGACATTTGACCAATCAGAGTACAAGGAAATGTCGATGGCACGTTTACGCTTAGCACCGCTAGGAGGAGGAGTCAGGAAGCTAGCCTAGTGTCAATCAAGTTGCCGAACTGAGCCGAAGGTGTACGAAGTAATGACATATCCTGAGGGGCGTGTCAGAGGTCAAAAAGTTCAGACGTCGAGCATCACTGTCACGGAGGTCAGGCATCATCATTTTAACGGAGGACTGCGAAACTTATTTTTCGGTAACTTTAACTGTATTTTCGGACAATGTAATTTTATATTTGTATATAATTGTATATATTATAATTGTAAATATCGTGTGTGCTTTTTTTAAAGAAATAATTTGTATTATAGTAGTTTTGTTCAAAACGATATAACCTAACCGTTAGCCCCCCAACAAAAAAATGTCTGGCAAAAAATCCCATAAAGCCATGTCAGATACTGACTGGATTGCAAGGCTAAAAAAGTTTGCCAGCACAGGAGTTTGGCCATCAAATGAGGGTAACAGGCCAGCTCCTCGACAGAAAAAGTGGCATGACGTGTACCAAAGGGTGAGTGTGCTTTTGTCACCTTTGCATGATGTAATAATTGTAATCCTAATCATTTAATTCAATGTCATCATTATTTATAGATATGTATGTAGATAATGTTGCAGGTATTTGAGATTTATGTTTATTTATGTAAAAAAAAAAAACTTTTTTTTTGCACTGGGAGATTCAGAGATTTGAGGCAGTGGGGGTGGGGATGTTGAGTGAATGGATGTTTTTTTGAAGGTGTGAAATGTTCCTCTCTTGTTCTTTTAAAGGAGGATACAAACTTTACTCACTCTTTATCTCTAATTTTACAGTTTGTATCTCCCCTTCAAAGAACATGAATAAAAATAAATGACAGACTACAATAAATTAATGTGGCATTCATACTGATAAGTTCGAAATGCATGTATTCTATGTTATATGTGTGATAATGTTTACAGATTGAAAGATGTCCGATGCAGTCTCGCGGCCAGACAACCTTGCTCGGAGCGGTCCCAAAGTGCATATGTGGTTTTCACACTCAAAAGGTAACAATGTAAAGATGTAACTTGTATTTTTTTTATATATGTATAATTTACTGAACAAATTCTTCTCGTTCAACAATTATTGTAGCCTATGTATTTTTGTGGTTGTCTTAAGCAGGCCACAGCCTCTATTGGACAAGCACCAAGGGTTGTTGAACAACAGTCTGCCGCTACTGGACCAGCACAGGAGGTCATGGCGCAGAGTCAGCGTCAGCTCCCACCCCAGCCTACTTCTAAAATTATACCAAGTTTGTCAAAGGTAATAACATTTTTTTTATATATATATAATTGCAGTTTTAATATACGTTTAGTATAAAGGTTTAAGTTCAGTGGAAATGGCTGGTATGTTTTTACACCTACCTGCCAGCTGTGACACCTTGTACAGGGGCGGCTGTAGTCTGCTTATTGGTCAGTTTCACTGTCTCAGGTTGGTTTAGATCAAGTAAAATGGTGAAAGAACAATGTAACCTATGTGATCTCTCTTTCTTCTCTGGGCTCTGCTCTTGCATTCTCCTCTTCCTCTCTAATTGGGCTTTGCCATTATGGGTTAAAGGACACTCGCGTCCTTCATGGCATCTCTCTTGATTTTTCCAACTGGCTACTGAAGCTACGTCTTTCATTCTGTATTTCTCAGGTAACATTCCACTTATGCACAATTAATTATACACGTATTATTAATTAAGTCATCATGAATCTGCTTTGTTGCCATTTCAAGGGTAACCTTCATTACTGTTAATAAACGCTTTCTCTTACAAACTATGTGCAAACTATTTTTGATTTTAAGTCATTTTTAAAAGGTACTTGTTAAATTACTATATACTCACATTCTAGCAATACCTTCCCACACATTTTTCTATTCTAACTGTGCTTATTTCAATCTGTATAAGTAGTAGAGTGTGGTAATACACAGACAAAAAAATAAGTTATAGAAAGAAAGCAGGTCCTTTAGTTATATAATGAATGATAGGATCAATAGATATTTTCTCATTTTACATTTTATTATATTTTTGGCCAATGTGCTGTTACAATTCAATTTGTCTTTTCATTGAAATTGTTTTGCCCTTTTTTAGTTTACCAAACCAAGATTTGGTGGGTCCCACATTGCTGCTGCAAAGCCAAATCTGAGTGTGGCTAGGAGACCATCTCAGGCTGTTGACCAACCCAGCGCAGCAGTGTCCAGTGCCCCTACACCAAGCACCACTGTCTCTGTAAGTACTGGCATAATCCACATTGCATTCTAAGACAAATTCCACATCTGTGCACTTTTTAGAAACATATTTTGTATTCCAGGAAACATCTCAGGCTGTTGACCAACCCAGCGCAGCAGTGTCCAGTGCCCCTACACCAAGCACCACTGTCTCTGTAAGTACTGGCATAATCCACATTGCATTCTAAGACACATTCCACATCTGTGCACTTTTTAGAAACATATTTTGTATTCCAGGAAACATCTCAGGCTGTTGACCAACCCAGCGCAGCAGTGTCCAGTGCCCCTACACCAAGCACCACTGTCTCTGTAAGTACTGGCATAATCCACATTGCATTTTAAGACACATTCCACATCTGTGCACTTTTTAGAAATATATTTTGTATGCAGGAAATCTTATCATAATGAATTAAGAGCATTAATATACAGTTTTCACACAATATGCAGTCAGTGAACACATTTCCACAATGCTTACATTTTCTTAACAGACAAGCTATACCTCCCAACAAAATTATGGATTGTTTTTGTAGTATTTACAAATGTTAACACACACCACCCCACAATAGCAAAAACAATATTCCAAACCTTAGATACACTATAAAAACCTCGGCTTCTTCAATGATATCAATTCAAAAACAATATATCTCAGCTGATAATAAACAAACAATTGAATAATTGACACACACCTGATTTATGTTGGGTAAATTGGGCCAAACATAGCTGATTCCAGTCTGGCTTAGACTCAGTGTGTGACGAACAGGACGGCCGAGGGACGTGAGAGAACGGCGCGAGGCCGGTGGTGCGATTGATAATGAGCAACACCTGTGAGCACACCGGTCTCGCATCTCTCACGGAGGAGCGGAAGCATAAAGGAGGAGCGACGACGTTGATGATCGAGAGAGGAACAGGCCTGATTTTAGTTGTGTTTTTGTATTTGTGTTTTATTTTAGCCAGCAGTCGTCCGCGAGGGGCTGCTGGCCGTTATGTTTTAGTTTGGGTAAGCCAGCAGTCGTCCGCGAGGGGCTGCTGGCGGTATTTTAGTTTGTTTGTTTTATTTTAAATAAAGTTTATTTAAAATAAAACAAACAAACTAAAATACCGCCAGCAGCCCCTCGCGGACGACTGCTGGCTTACCCAAACTAAAACATAACGGCCAGCAGCCCCTCGCGGACGACTGCTGGCTAAAATAAAACACAAATACAAAAACACAACTAAAATCAGGCCTGTTCCTCTCTCGATCATCAACGTCGTCGCTCCTCCTTTATGCTTCCGCTCCTCCGTGAGAGATGCGAGACCGGTGTGCTCACAGGTGTTGCTCATTATCAATCGCACCACCGGCCTCGCGCCGTTCTCTCACGTCCCTCGGCCGTCCTGTTCGTCACACAGTGGCAGGGGTTATTTTTTTCTGTTACATTGACACTTTTACATTAAAAGGAGGACTTTGAGGAGTGATGTTTTTGGAAACAGAAAAAGACAAACACTGTAATGTCTGGACGAGGAAGAGTAAGAGCAAGGGGCCCAGGGAGAAGAGCAGGCCCAGTGAGAGGTGCAGTGAGAGATGCAGTGAGATGTGCAGTGACAGATGCAGTGAGAGATGCAGTGAGATGTGCAGTGACAGATGCAGTGACAGATGCAGTGAGAGATGCAGTGAGATGTGCAGTGAGAGATGCAGTGAGATGTGCAGTGAGAGGTGCAGTGAGAGGTGCAGTGAGATGTGCAGTGAGAGGTGCAGTGAGAGGTGCAGTGAGATGTGCAGTGAGAGGTGCAGTGAGATGTGCAGTGAGATGTGCAGTGAGATGTGCAGTGAGAGGTGCAGTGAGAGGTGCAGTGAGAGGTGCAGTGAGATGTGCAGTGAGAGGTGCAGTGAGAGATGAGAGGTGCAGTGAGAGGAGCAGGGCCAGGGAGAAGAGCAGGCCTAAGGACTTCCAAAGGCTGCAAGAACAGTAGTCAGTGATGAAATTCGTGCCACTCTCATTGACCATGTAATCAACCACGGTCTTTCGCTAAGAGAGGCTGGTAAACAGTAAAGGGAAAAAAAACTGATTTGCTTTTTACTGGAATACTGTACATGTGGACATACAGTTCCCAACCAATACATTTAGTGTAAAAATGGTGGATTGCATGTTTTGTATGCAAATACCTGTAAAACTGAAACACAAAAGTCTATGAAGTTTTTGTAATACAATAGCCAGTATTTTGAAACCCTAGTACTTTGATTGACTGCATGTACCTTGTGAAGTGAAAACAAGTGTTATTCTTTGACAGAATAATTTCATTCTGAGTCAGATTTCCAGTGTTTTGGTAAAGTTAGTGTGTGCAGAGAAAGATGTGTTCTATTTTGAAATGAAGAGTTAGTATATATTTACAGTTTTTTTCAATTGTTTACACGCAATTTTGAAAACCTCTACCTCCTTCTCCTCTTCATCTACCTCCTTCACCTCTTCCTCTACCTTCTTCTCCTCTTCCTCTACCTCCTTCTCCTCTTCCTCTACCTCCTTCTCCTCTTCATCTACCCCTTCACCTCTTCCTCTACCTCCTTCTCCTCTTCCTCTACCTCCTTCTCCTCTTCCTCTACCTCCTTCTCCTCTTCATCTACCTCCTTCACCTCTTCCTCTACCTCCTTCTCCTCTTCCTCTACCTCCTTCTCCTCTTCCTCTACCTCCTTCTCCTCTTCATCTACCTCCTTCATCTCTTCCTCTACCTCCTTCTCCTCTTCCTCTACCTCCTTCTCCTCTTCCTCTACCTCCTTCTCCTCTTCCTCTACCTCCTTCTCCTCTTCCTCTACCTCCTTCTCCTCTTCATCTACCTCCTTCTCCTCTTCCTCTACCTCCTTCTCCTCTTCCTCTACCTCCTTCATCTCCTCTTTGAGCCCCCCCTCTTATTCTCACTCTTCTTCTTCTTCTTCTTCTAGCTCCTTCCATTTTTGTTGAAGACAGGTGAACTCACCTGCTGCCTTTTATAGCACTCCTGAGTGATGCGTTTTCAAATTAGCACATGTGTGCTTCCACGCCTGATGTATGTGCATATCCAATTCATTCATTAGTGTGGTCAATGGCAATCCGGGGCTTTGTAATGACAAGGAAGTAACCTCACAATCCTTATCTGTGTCTAAGGTGTGAAAATGTGTGTAGAGTTTTACAAATCACTGTGTGTAATGTTTTGCTAAAAGGGTAAAGCAGACATTGTGTGTAATGTTGTGCAAATCTGTGGAGGGGTTTTGCTCATTGGAGTAGAATTTTGCAAATTGCGTGGAAATTTTTATTTTAGTGTGTAAACAATCATAAAAATCTGTAACAAAATGTGTTCTTGAGAAGAAAATTATCCATGTGGCCAATTGTGTTTTGTTGGTGTGAGTCTGTGTTAAGAGTTTAGGAAAAAGTATCTGAAGTATGGGTAAGAGCTTTTTTTAGCGATTGAAAAAAACTGTAAATATGTCACGAAGACTGCTGCGTGAGGAAACTTCAGGAGACGAAAAGCAGGTTAACAGTCTTTAATGAAAAAACAAGGCAGAGCCGAAACGGCCGATCAACAGAAATGTCTCAAAATGTTCGTGAAGAAACAGAGAAGCGCTCGCAGCAGGTCTCGTGGACTGGAGAAGCGCAGATCCCTCACACCTCTTCTGGACTCAACACAGGTAACCGCTGATCTGGTAAAGTAGCAGGTGGATAACTGACAACTGGACTAGACAGGACATAACAAATAACAGGAGATCAATAGCGGTAACAAACGTGACGGTCAACAATAATCCGACAAACTAGAGTGGAACACAAGAGACTAGAAATAGAGAGAAGCTAATGAAATGATAGAGAACAGGTGCGATAATGAGAAGATGAGAAACAGCTGGGGAAGATAAGTGAATGAAGAGTGAGAGCGAACAAAAGGGAACAGATACAGAGAATGACCAGAAGAGGGAGACAGAGACCAATAAAACACGAGAAGGGAACCAGGATCATGACAGTTCCCCCTCCTCAAAGTGCGCCCCCTGGCGCACTCAAAGAGGAAGACTGACGAGAGCGAAAGAAATCGTCGATGAGCGAGCGGTCCAGGACATCCCGGGCGGGAATCCAGCTTCTCTCCTCAATACCATAACCCTCCCAGTCGACCAAAAACTGATGGCCACGACCACGAGGACTGACATCAAGGATCTTACGGACCCGGTAGACTGGGGAGCCCTCGACACGAACCGGAGGGTTAACAGGGCGGGGGGGTGGGCGAACAACGGGCTTGAGAGAAGAGACATGAAACACGGGGTGAACACGGCGGAGATTGGATGGCAATCTGAGCCTCACAGAGACAGGGCTAAGGACTGGAATTATGCGATAGGGCCCAATAAATTTGGGAGCCAGTTTACGAGACGGATACTGGAGAGGGAGATTGGCGGTGGAAAGCCACACTCTTTGACCAATGACATAACGGGGACTCTTGATACGACGTCTGTTAGCAGACCGACGGGTGATGGAGCGAGACCTTAAAAGAGCGGATCTCACCGTCCTCCAGGTTCGTTTGCAGCGTTGGATAAACGTATTTACAGATGGAACATTAGATTCCGGACTCGAGGAAGGAAAGAGAGAGGGTTGGTACCCTAAACAGCTCTGAAAAGGAGACAGGCCGGTGGCGGACGAGGGAGCGGAATTGAACGCGTACTCTGCCCATGGAAGTTGCTCAGACCAGGAGGCAGGGTTGCGGTACACGAGGCTACGCAGAATTCGGCCAATGGTCTGATTAGCGCGTTCAGCTTGTCCATTGGTCTGGGGGTGAAAACCCGAGGAAAGGCTGACCGTGGCTCCGATGAGGCGACAGAACTCTTTCCAAAACAGGGAAGCGAACTGTGGCCCTCTATCGGATACGATATTCTCAGGGAGACTGTGGATCTTAAAAATGTGATCGACAACAATTTGGGCGGTCTCCTTGGCGGAGGGAAGCTTTGGAAGAGGGACAAAGCGAGCCGCTTCCGAAAATCGATCGACGACAGTAAGAATTACAGTCTTTCCACCCAAAGGAGGAAGTCCTGTAATAAAATCAAGGCCAATCTGAGCCCACGGACGTGACGGAACAGGCAACGGTCTAAGGAGACCAGCGGGAGGTCTATTACTAACCTTAGTCTGAGCACAGACAGGACATGCCGCAATGAAACGACGGATATCACGTTCCCGAGTGGGCCACCAAAATTTCTGAGACACAGACGCAATAGTACCCCTAACCCCAGGATGGGCGAAAAGCTTGGAGGGGTGGCCCCACTGAAGAACGGCACGACGAGCGGAGGGGGGAACAAATAATGAACCCTTAGGGCAGCCACGTGGAGTTATTGCGTGAGAAAGCGCGCGCTTGACGGTTCGTTCTATTCCCCAAGTAACAGCCCCTACCACTCGTTCCTGAGGAAGGATAGACTCAATGGGTGACGACTCGGGGGAGGAGAATTGACGAGACAGCGCGTCAGGCTTTAAATTCTTAGAACCAGGGCGGTAGGAGAGGGAGAAATCGAAACGAGCAAAGAATAGAGACCAACGAGCCTGACGAGCGTTGAGTCTCTTAGCGGATCGGATGTACTCAAGATTTCGGTGGTCTGTCCAGACCACGAACGGAAAGGAAGACCCCTCTAGCCAGTGGCGCCATTCTCCCAGGGCTAAACGGACGGCGAGAAGTTCGCGATTACCCACGTCATAGTTTCGTTCAGACGGAGAGAGACGATGCGAAAAGAAAGCGCAAGGATGGATCCTCTCGTCAGCAGAAGACTGCTGCGAGAGGATGGCTCCTACTCCTACCTCTGAGGCATCAACCTCGACAATGAAAGGCTTAGAAGTGTCAGGGGTGACGAGAACCGGCGCGGTCGTAAACAATGTCTTAAGATGATCAAAGGCGGTCTGAGCCGCGTTACTCCAGACAAAACGAGACTTGACAGAAGTTAAAGTGGTTAGCGGAGCGGCCACCTGACTAAAGTTCTTTATAAACTTACGGTAAAAGTTAGCGAACCCTAAAAAACGTTGGAGCGCAATACGAGAGTCGGGTGTTGGCCAATCGGTGACCGCGCGAACTTTAGCTGGGTCCATACTGATGCTCTGTGCCGAGATGACGGAGCCGAGAAATGTAACAGACTGAGCATGAAACGTGCATTTCTCGGCTTTGACGAACAATTTGTTCTCTAAAAGTCGTTGGAGGACTCGACGTACATGCTGCACATGAACCTGTAAAGACGGAGAGAAAATCAAAATGTCATCAAGGTAGACGAAGACAAAAACGTTTAGCATGTCTCGCAGAACGTCATTGACCAAAGCTTGAAATACAGCAGGAGCGTTGACCAGGCCGAACGGTAAAACCCGGTACTCAAAGTGGCCCAGCGGGGTATTAAAAGCGGTCTTCCATTCATCACCCTCCTTGATGCGGACTAGGTGATACGCGTTGCGAAGATCCAGTTTTGTGAAGAAGTTAGCTCCCTGCAAGATTTCAAAGGCTGATGACATAAGTGGCAAGGGGTAGCGGTTCTTGACAGTTATGTCATTCAAACCTCTGTAATCGATGCAGGGACGTAACGAGCCGTCCTTCTTCTTCACAAAAAAGAACCCTGCACCAGCCGGAGAGGAAGAGGAAACTATGGTGCCAGCGTCTAAGGATTCAGAGAGATACTTCTCTAACGCCTGACGCTCCGGGACAGAGAGAGAATAAAGCCTTCCCCGAGGAGGAGTAGTTCCAGGAAGAAGCTCAATGCTGCAGTCATACGGGCGATGAGGTGGAAGGGATGCCGCCCGGGATCGACTGAAAACCGCTCGCAAATCGCGATACTCCTCGGGAACTCCTGACAAATCACCTGGCTCCTCCTGAAAAACAGAGACAGAAGACACAGGAAACACAGCAGACACCAAACACTTAGCATGACACGAGAGATTCCATGACAAGATTGTGTTCTTGGACCAGTTAATCTGGGGGTTATGTTCTACCAGCCACGGATGACCCAGCACCACAGGTATATTAGGGGAATGAAACACCAGAAAAGAAATGGTCTCGCGGTGGTTACCGGACACGGTGAGACTCAAGGGGGCAGTAGAATGGTGAACCCTGGCGAGAACCCGTCTATCCAAGGTGTAAATAGTGGTGGGCTCCTGAAGATCAATGAGGGGAACGCCATGCCTAAGAGCCCAGGCCTCGTCCACAAAATTGCCCTCGGAACCAGAGTCAATAAGAGCCTGACAATCTATAGAAGAGTCGGACCAGCGGAGATGAACAGAAAAAATAGTCCGAGAAGGCGGCGGAGGGCTTAGAGAAGATGCGCTCACCAGTAACCCTCGCTTTACTGGGGAGCTTTGTCTTTTAAAGGACAGGAGGTGACGAAATGGTTGTTAGCGGCGCAATAAAGACACAGACGGTTCATAATTCGACGCTAGCGTTCTGAAGCAGAGATCCGGATTCCACCCAGCTGCATGGGTTCCTGGTCCGCCGCAGGTGCAGTAGCAGGGAAGCCGATAGACGATGAGAGAGAAGGCGGGGCCGCTGGACGTGCTCGTCGACGCAACTCAAAACGTTCCTCCACACGTAGAGCCAAATCAATGAGGGGGTTGAGGAAAGATGGTATCTCACGAGCCAGAACCTCATCCCTGATCTCGGCGTTTAACCCTTCGACAAAGCGCGCTACCAGCGCGGGCTCGTTCCAGCCACAAGAGGTAGAGAGCGTGCGGAATTCCACCGAGAAGTCGGCGACAGAGCGTCTTCCCTGACGCAGAGTGGATAACTGACGAGAAGCCTCCGGTCCCCCCACCGAACGGTCGAACACTCGTAACATCTCGTCCTTAAAAAGGGAATAACTGTCGAGGCAGATGGCTTCGGAATTCCAGACCGCTGTTCCCCACTCACGAGCCCGTCCCTTGAGAAGTGAGATGATGTAGGCTATGCGAGTCCGTTGTTCAGAATAAGTGTGTGGCTGAAGCGAAAACACAACTTCACATTGGGTTAGAAAAGACATGCACTCGGTAGGCTCACCCGCATAGCAGGGGGGATTATTCACACGTGGCTCGGAAGCGGAGGAATCAGAGGACCGGACCGGATCTGTTCGAAGAAGATGAAACTGCCCAGACAAATCAGACATCTGTGAAGCCAGCGTCTCAACAGCCTGGCGAGCGGCGGCGAGTTCCTCTTCGTGTCTCCCCAGCATGGCTCCCTGGATCTCAAGCACGTTCTGAATGGGTTGCCCATCAGCTGGATTCATGGTGGTCGGATTATTCTGTCACGAAGACTGCTGCGTGAGGAAACTTCAGGAGACGAAAAGCAGGTTAACAGTCTTTAATGAAAAAACAAGGCAGAGCCGAAACGGCCGATCAACAGAAATGTCTCAAAATGTTCGTGAAGAAACAGAGAAGCGCTCGCAGCAGGTCTCGTGGACTGGAGAAGCGCAGATCCCTCACACCTCTTCTGGACTCAACACAGGTAACCGCTGATCTGGTAAAGTAGCAGGTGGATAACTGACAACTGGACTAGACAGGACATAACAAATAACAGGAGATCAATAGCGGTAACAAACGTGACGGTCAACAATAATCCGACAAACTAGAGTGGAACACAAGAGACTAGAAATAGAGAGAAGCTAATGAAATGATAGAGAACAGGTGCGATAATGAGAAGATGAGAAACAGCTGGGGAAGATAAGTGAATGAAGAGTGAGAGCGAGCAAAAGGGAACAGATACAGAGAATGACCAGAAGAGGGAGACAGAGACCAATAAAACACGAGAAGGGAACCAGGATCATGACAAAATACTTTTGAAAACAGATTCAAATAAGCGGCGATCCTAAATTGCAATATTATTTCCCACTATTACTGTTTTTGACTGTATTTTAATCATATTTCAAAAACAAAAAGAATCTTACTGAACATAGACCTTTAAACAGTATTGTATAATTCCATCTAGGATTAGTTAAAATTATTGGACAGTTATGACTGTTTCTTTCTCTTGTTATATATGCAACATATATTATATTTCATTGCATGTTGTCTCGGTAAGTAATTTCAAATTTTATTGGTCCAAAATAATTGAATTTGCATATTAACTGTCACAACTCAGTAGAGTCACACAAATTAGTGCTAGCAGCTGACACAATTCTGAAAACTATTGGAACAAATGTATACATTTTATTCTATAACCTTAAGTACGTATTTGACATCCAATATTTTCTATTTTATATGAGGGTAGTCTTGGATAGATAAAGCGGTAATTAAATAAATGACCTGCTTGACTAAATGTTTTGTCTTTTTCCTTCACAGACTACTCCTTCGGGGGCATTACTGCAAGATGCATCTGCAGTTTGACTGCATCGTTTGTGGTCGGACACTTTGCCACCAGAGGATCACAGGTGGATTGCCAGCAGGCTTTTTAAAATGGGGCCCAAGGGAAAACCAGAGCTTCGAGACAACCTACAGCTCTGGTATTACCCACCACAGCCAGCACTTATTTACAACCAGGCTCCAGCTCCAGACAGATTTTTTTGTCATGCTCTGTTGCTGTGGATGCCGTACAAGCTGTGGAAGATCAAGGCTCTCTGTCCCAATTCTGCCTGCGGGCAGCATCAGCTGATTGGAGGCGGTCTGCACAAAAGGGCACGGCAGGTTCTGGACATCGATAGGATGTACAACATGGTCACAGAAACCCTCATCTGTACCAAGTGTAAAGCCTCGCATGTGTCCTGGAGTCAGACTGTCCTGCAACAGCTGGATCTGGGCCATCGCTCTGAATTTCGGGTCATCCTCACGCGGAAGTAAGGGCACTTTAATTCCACATCCAGTTGATAGCCCATCATCACATATGTTTGCAAATACTTTACAAATCAATTATGTAAAATATATGAATGTGTGGATTTTGCTTTTCCTAAGGTATGCCTGTGATATGAGAGTCATTCGGCTCCTGCGTGAGCGTGGCCTAGGCAACAGTCCCACGCGGGTCATCAAACAGCTGCGTGAGAACCACAGTGTGGAGTGGCTCCAGCGTATGGCCCGGTACACCACCCAATGTGTGGACTTCCTCAAACGACCCGGGGTGTTGCAAATACAATTCCAGGAACCTCCAGAGCCTACAGTGGTCCCAAGCTGCAAGTGGCTGCTCACCGTGTACAGCCAAGACATCCTGACAAGGCTGGATGAAATCCATGCAAGGATAACATCTACGTATGGTTCAGTCTTGAAGATGGATTCCACTAAAAAGGTTAGCAGGGGATTTTTGTTAATTTATGGTGTTTACTGTTATATCATTATCAGAGCATGAGTATCATATTCTACATGGTGTGATGTTTAATTGCATTGCATGCTTCCTGTCATCTACTGCAGATCACTAAGAAGCTGGCTGGGACGGCAAGGGGAACGGGACTCTGGCTTACCTCTGTTGGCAATGAGTTTGGTCAGGTTCTCATGAGTGTGCTGACAGCACAGGAAGGAGCAGGACTGGACATGATGGTCGATGGTCTGGTGAAAAGGTACCAGCAGGCTAGTGTGGATCCACCTGCTGTTTTGTACGTGGACTGTGGCTGCTGCACTGATGTGGGTGAGACCAAGCTGAAAACCAGATTCAGAGGGTGGCCTGATCTCATGATTCGCTTGGACATCTGGCATTTTATGCGCAGGATTGCCATGGGGTGTACAACTGATGCCCATCAGCTGTATCCCATCTTCATGTCACGGCTGTCAGCGTGCATTTTTGAGTGGGATGCGGCTGATGTTTCTATGCTTCGCAAAGCAAAGAGAGAGCTGTTGATATCCCAGGGTTGGCCTGCGCTGACAGATGAAGATGTCAACAAGCATCTTACCAGGAATGAGCTGGCACTCCATTGCCGGAGGAGGACCTGTGGAGAGGAGACTACCATCCTTCTCCTTGAGCGGCTGCTTACAGAGCTCCTGAGCAGCAAGGGCAAAGACTCCCTGGGTGTTCCTCTCCTGGACCGAAAAAGGATGGAGCACATCTGGAATGTCCAGAAGAAGCATGTGAAATGCATTCAAGACCCCCCTGGTGTTGTGCTCTATACAGAGACAGGGAGCCTAAACAAGGGAGGTGTGCTTCTAAAGACCTACAGATGTGCCAGAGGCTCCACTTCTCTCGAGTCCTTTCATTTACACCTGAACCGTTTCATCCCAGGTATTGTCTTTGTCACACACACTGTGCATGTGTAAAGAAAGAGCATTAAGTGTTTTTGTGTGTTCCTTTAACACCTCCTAAACACTGTTGTGTCTATTTACAGGGACCAGTGCAAACAGTCTGAACTTTCAGATTTATCTGCTGGAGGGTCTACACCGGTGGAACCAGGACCGGGAGGCTGCTTCCCTGTCATCGGAGCCATCAGCTTTGCGCAGCTACACAGGAGAACTTGTTCACTGTGTAAACGGCAATTATGAAAAGCTGTTTGGCAGGAAAGTGGTCCCCACGTTTTGTCCCCCTGCTTGTTACACCGGTGAGAATTATTGTATATATTTTTTATTTTATCAACTTGCAATTTCTGTGTAACCTCCATCTATATGTCAGATTTAACCCTATAGAGTCGATTGTATCATAATTTATATGCAAGTTTCTAAAGGACTCTAAATGATCAACATGATCAAAACTTTTTAGGAAACATGCCCTCTGTCGTCTGATTGATTATAGTCTTTTAGTATAATTGTAAAAGTGTCCACCTTCAGCTCGTGCTTCACGTTTCTTTTCATTGTGAAACCTTTACTGATTTTATAAAGTAATTGTAAGAATAACTTTTATATTGTTACTAATATTTAATGACTAGTTACTAGACTGAAGCCGCTTGGGTTCACTTGATTAGAAAATCATGTTACATGTAAATATCAAAATGATCATCAGACTTTTCTCTCAATCATCATTGTATTGCATTTCATTTCATGTTTTGCCCACATAATTAAACGTGTTGGGCCTCTAAATAAAACTGTTTTGTTTTTTTTCTCCTTGACGATGAGCTCTATATTCTCACACTATATGAGCTACTACAAAAGCCTAATGTATCAAATATGATACACAACATTCTATTTAATTTCCGTTTGTTTATTGTTTTTATTTCAGGTGAGCTCATTGGAGTGCAGTATCTGTTCCAGCAGACTGGTCAGGCACTGCAGGACATGAATCCTGACTCTGAGCAGACAGCAGAGCTCATTGAGGACCTCAGTGTGGAGGAGCGAGATGAGGGCTTCTGTGACATCAGCGAGGATCACACAATAGCAGATCCGGAGGCTGTTCTGTCACCACCCTCTTCCACACTGACACTGGGTTCTTCCACCCTGGTCACCAGCAGTGTCACACCTGTACTGGGCTCCACATCCCCTTCACTGGTCCCTGACCCCAAACTTGTCCTCACACAGTCTCCTTCATCACCTGGACCCTCAGGGACTGCTGTCACACCTGTTCCCTCTGAAACATCTGTTTCAACTCTCCCCTCAGAGCCAGAGGATGCTGGTCAGGATGTTGATGAAGAAGAGACGGTAAATACTACTCCTTTGTATGTCTTTCAAATTAACTAGAATAATTATGATGAATTAACATCCAGTGCTTTAAATCCAGACTTTCCATATATTTTACATTTAAAAGTACAGCCTAAACTCATTTGTAAGCTGCAAATACACATCAAGTCAAGTCATCTTTATTTATTTGGTGCTTTGTAAAATGTCAAGAATGGCGCTCTCTGCTTTGTACTATACAGTGCTTTACGGTGATAAACAGGAAAATAACACAATCAGTTATGGAATTATGCATTAGACAGATGTGATGTAATAATTGTATTGCATGTTTGAGTTTTTTAATAGGCTGTTGACTACCAAAATATCCCGGGTTATCAAGATGTGGACCAGCTTGCAGAATATCTGGTGGATCTCCGGGACCACACAGCCCTCAGCCTGACCAACCAGGAAGCCAACACCATAATTGCTCTTTGGCAGAACCTGGATGACCGGGACAAGGAACGGGTGGTGTATGACAGTCGATGCCGAAAGAGACTGCTGTGTGGACGCTTCAAGGTCCCGAAGAAGCCCACTCACCCTGGTGTAGAGAGCACCACCAGATGTGTGCTGGGTGCAAGCAGCGCACCTGCTCAGTGGCCTGACTGTTGCCGTCTGGTGGAGACCATCTTCATCAGACTTTGCACTGTCCACCCAAGCCCCAAAAGAAAAGGCAAGGGAGCCCTGTCAAGATGGTCTCTGATCCTGCAAGACTATCGCAGGATAAGGCAGCTTGTACTGGGCAACAGCTTGGTGATGGGAGGAACATCCATGCAGCTGGTGGAGGTTAACCAGAACACCCTGATTCAGTGGTATAACAAAAGACAGAAAAAGCAGGAGCTGTCTGTGCTGCTTCAGGGCATTCAGTTGCCTCAGCCCCTCCCTGTAGCTCATGAGCCTCTCCAGGTAGCCAAACGTCTACGGACTGAGCCAGAACAACCAGGGGAGCAGCACCAGTACAAGCTACCAGAGAGCACAGCTGGTCAGGCAAAGCAGAGGCAGACTTCTGTTGGGCGACCCCCTCTCAGACCCAAGGCACCAGCGCAGAGTCAGACGTTGCTGACACCATCTGCATCTGGAGCATCACTGCAGATGGTACCAAATATACTTATACCATCAGCACCAGGTTTCCAGGGTGTGCCAATGTTCCAGGCTGTGCCAATGTGCCAGGGTGTGCCAATCTTCCAGGGAGTGCAAATGATCCAGGGCATCCCAATGGCCCAGGGGATGCAAATGGTACAGCCACTGTTACAGCCAACAGCTGTACACGGCACCTGCTTACCCGCTTCACCAGCTGCCAATCCAGACGCCATGCCCAAGAGACCCTACAGGAGAATCGTAGAGGCCAACACTTGCAAAAAATGTGGGCAATTTAAAACAAGTGCAACAGGACATGACCAGTACAGGGGCAGGGTGTACTGCCCACAGACTGAGACTGTTTCAAAAGAGGTGTGGTTAGAGGAAATGCGGAGAACCATTTCCAAATAATGTATATATTTTCATGTATATAGCATCATGTATATAGTGTGAACAGTTGTTTAAATAGTTAATACTTGTGTTGAATATTATTTAACTGTTTTTTTAACGTTATTTAACATTTTAACTTTTTATTTCTTGTTTTTGAAAACCTATTTAACTCTTCATTTTATTTATTTATTTTTAAAACATGTTACCAGTATTTAACATTTTAATATTCATTACTGTTCTGTTGGCATGACTGGAAAATAAAAACAAATTGGCAAGTGATTTCTTTTTGACTTTGACTTTCATATAACACTAGTTCATCAGAACACTGCAACAATATAACTTTTGTATATAAAAAATATAATTTATACATTTTGTTATTCTTGTGATTGACATTTTCAGCATATTAGTTACTATTTAATGGGTTGCATCTTTGTTCATTACAAATAACAGATTTGCAAGTGTCTTGTTTGAATGTAACCTAAAAAAATAGTTAATCAGATCAATAATAATACAACAACTACTAAATAATAACACTGTTCCATTGGCAATTATATATTTTTATGAAAGAATACCAAAGAAACACAACACACAAATTACATATGTATATTTTATTAACACTGGAACAGTATGCATTCAAAAAGAATTTGCTTATTTACTTTTACTTTCATATAACACAATATTTCATCAGTACACTGCACCAATATAACATTTGTATTTAAAAAGATAATTTGTCCATTTTGTTATTCTTGTGACAGACATTCTTCATATTAGTTACTATTTAATGGGTTGCATCTTTGTTCGTTGCATAATAATGCAAATAACATTTTTTTTTAATGAAAGAATATCAAAAAACAACAAACAAATTACATATGTATATTTTATAAACACTGGAACAGTATGCATTAAAAAATTGAGCTTATTTACTTTTACTTTATTATAACAATATTTTATCAGTACACTGCAACAACATAACATTTGTATGTAAAAATATAATTTGTACATTTTGTTATTCTTGTGAAACATTTTACAGCATATAAGTTACTAATTAATGATTTGCATCTTGGTTCATTGCATAATAATGCAAATAACATTATTTTTCATGATAGAATATCAAAAAACACAACAAACAAATTAAATATGTATATTTTATTAAAACGGGAACAGTATGCATTCAAAAATAATGATTATTTATTCAAATAATAAATATTACAAAAAGTTGTCTTTAGCTGGATTCGAACCCCTGTCTTGGTGCACACCTGCAATAGAAAACAGTGTGATATAAATGCGTTATTTTCACACACGAAGAAACCGGAAAATGTATCATAAGATCTATGCTAATGAAGGCATATCTTTGAACATCAAATTTCAGCCTTTCTTTTCTTCATTTTTTCTTTCTCTTCTTCCCCCTCTCTTTTTCTTCCTTCCCCCTTTTCTTCCCTTCTTCCCCACCTTTGTTGGACTATTGTTCCCCAGCTTGAACGCAGCGCCTTAGACCGCTCGGCCATCCTGACATGACAACCAGTGGTGAGCAGCATTTTTGGACCTACACGGAATGGCAGATGATCTAGAATCTAGGGATTCACCGCTCACCTGAGTCAGAGCACATGACTCGTTGGCGCAGTTAGGCAGCGCGTCAGTCTCATAATCTGAAGGTCGTGAGTTCGAGCCTCACACGGGGCAGAATGGTGCTTTTTGATACACGGGACCGTGTAAATAAAGGAGCTGCTTTCTGTATTCCCTTTTATGCCTTTGTCCATTCTTTCATATGCACTGTAATTGAAATCCAGTGTTTTTTTAAGACTAATGTTGAACAAATGCAGTAATAGTATTACTCTCATATTCATGTCATATGTGTCAGTGTTGTTACAATGTTTTGTTAAGGCTTATATCATTCTTTCATTCTAATGGCATGTCTTGTTAATGCTAATGTAATGTTTTACATGACATTCCTTGAATCTTGTGTCATGACACTCCACCCCATGCCCCCAAACCCATGACATTTCATTCCAAGAAATTTCCAAGAATCCTTGCCATGAAATTCTACTGCATCTTCTTCCGGTAAACATCACAACATGTTATTTCGTGAAATTCAGTTGAATCCGATTCAATCAACATGTCCATTTTTTCTGAAATGTCATGACTTGAAATTCCAAGTGCCATAGAATCCCATACATTGCACTAAAGTGTTACTATAAAGGTCATGTACTGCAGGTCAGTGTTACTTTAATGTTTGGTTAATTGCAGTGCTTTGTCAACATTACTGCATTTCTGGATAAACTTGCCAGAGGGTTAAAGACTCTAGCTTGAGCCCGCAGCCAAAGGTTAGGTTTGTCAGAAGTGGGATTCGAACCCACGCCTCCAGGGGAGACTGCGACCTGAACGCACAGCAAGTGCCTCGTTGGCGGTACCTGACAACCGTGCGTCTGTAAAGTCTATCCAATACAATGTCGAGCTCCATCTTTTACAAAACCAATTACGTTACGAACTCCATTTTTGGCCGTCCAATGAAATGTCAAGGTCCATTTTTCAAAGACAAATCACCGCACATAGTCCATTTTTGTCCATCTTTGAGTTTGAGCAGATTCCATCCAATCTCCGCTAATATTCTCTTTTTTGGCCGTCCAATGAAATGGCAATGTCCATTTTTCATACACCAATCACCGCACGTTGAGCATAAATGCTTCACCGCTGTAATTTATATTCCGCTCAGGTAACGTTATGTTATTTATAGTTATTGTATTTATTGTTAATAAACATTTTCTGTATTTTAGGAATAGCAAGATTGCTCCTTAAAACGATCAGGTAAGTTAACGTTAGCTGTAATTGTAAGTAATAGGGTATAATTGTCAAAGCTCAATTTGTAATGTAAATAGTTTTTTTCGATTTTGTCTGACTTTGTGTAACTTCAGTCAGCAAGCAAAACTTATTTTTTTTGTATAGGTAATGTTAGCTAACGTTACGTTAGCTATAGCTAACGTTATCATCGAGCTTGGCAATTGTACATTTTTGTCAGTAACGAAACTTATTTTCAAACAGAAAATGTCCAAACAACAATCCAAAAGCCACAAGGCTATGGATGATACTGAGTGGGTCTCGCGCTTTAGGTCTTTTGCCTCCACTGGTGTCTGGCCATCAGATGCAGGTAACCGACCTGCTCCAAGGCAAAATAAGTGGTACAGTCTGTATCAGAAGGTATGTAGAAAAAGTATCAAAAGGAATATATATATATATATATTAATTTTGAGTAGTACACATATTATATTTTCAGTATGTACAGTATGAGCATAAAACAAGAACTTGTTCAAATAAATATAAGTGGCATCTTTTGTTTTGTTTACAGATAGAGAAGTGCCCTCTTCAGCTGAGAGGATAGCTAACGCTTTTCTCCCAGCCACAGATGTGTTTGTGTGGATTTCATCCTCATAAGGTAGGCTAATTTGGGCTCTTTCAGTTTAACTACAGTTGATGCAGTGTGCACACAATATAAAGATGTGGTATTTCTTAACATTAATGTATTCTTGGACAATTTCTGTTGTTTCTATCTGGGGTGGTTTGGCAACAGGTCTGTTCCACAGCAGAGGAAATTGCGTAGTAGGTAAAAGAAGGTCATAAGGTTGAAACTAACTACATCACTAATAACTGAATAAAAAACCCACATCTAAATTTGTCACGTCATTTGCATGAAAGGGGTTCTTATACATTATTGTTTATACTATTAACATAGAATAGAACAGTAGTATTGTGCTTTCTTTAAATCACTGGTGATTTTGTCCATCATCTTTCTAAGTCTTTCATACTGTATTTCATACTGTATATATGCACTGTTTAATACATTTTTGTTATGCAGCAGCAAGAGCCTACAGCCTCATCTAGACCCACAAGCAGTGCAGACCAATCAACTAGTGGTCAATGTAGCTCCTTAATGGTAGGTAGATTTTATAGCTTTATGTGAGAGAGAATTCATAACGGAAATATTTTATTTATATATTCTTGTCATATTTCAGCTCCCAACCATTGCTCCAGTAGAACGTCCCACAGCTGACACTACACCCGCAAGTTTGGTGAAAAGGCCCAAGCTCACCCTTTCCTCGGTACATATGATGGCATGTGTTTTAAAATGGTTCACAGTTGTCATATTAATACTTCTCTCTTTAAAGTTTAATAAGTCCAGATTTGGTGGAAAGCATGTGGAGGGTGCAAAGCCAAATTTACATGTTGGACGGAAAGCTCATGTAAGTAATGAATAATTATTATTTCTTTGCTACAAAAAAAATTCCAATGATACAATTTTTTTATACCTTGTATTTTTAGACTCATTCAACCACTGCTACAAATGCAGCTGCCCGTGTGTGTGAGGCTCCAGTGCTAGCAGGTGGTCCTCCTCAAACCATCTCTCCACCACAGCCTCCAAGTGCAGAATAATTTTTTCTTGCTCCTCCATTACCGCCTCCAAAACAACGGCATCGGCCAGTGGAGGGGCAGAGTTTAGGAGTGAATGTGGTAAAACATTGCACTTGTTACTATGTTTGGTTAGTATTTTTTTGTCTTTATTTGACCTGTCCTTTTCTGTCTACAGAGCGCATTCCAGCCTGAGCACACACACACTGCTGCAGTTCCTCTCCTGTGGCCTAAAACCATGCCCCAGGAGGATCACCAACGGGTCTCCACAGGATTGTTCAGAGTTGGTGCTCGTGGGAATTTGGAGCTCCAGGACCATCTCCAGTTGTGGTATTTCCCTCCACAGCCATCCCTTATTTACCACCAGGCACCAACATCAGCCAGATTTTTTGCCCATCCCTTACTGCTGTGGATGCCGTATAGGCTGTGGAAAGTCAGGCTGCTGTGCGCGGACCAAGCCTGTAAAAGCCCTCTGACTAGTGGAGGTCTTCACAGACGGGTGCGTCAGGTCCTTGACATTGACCGCTTTTACAACCTGGTCACAGAGACTCTGATTTGCTCCAAGTGCCGCCGCAGCTACCTGTCTTGGAATAGGGAAATACTTGAGCAGCTGGACATGGCCCATCGTTCTGAGTTTAGGGTCATTCTTACCCGCCGGTATGTTACATTATTGTGTGATTTTTGTCAGTTGCTTATCCATGTATATTTAATTTATTTCTTATTACAGATATGCCTGTGACATCAGGGTGATACGCCTCCTACGGGAACGTGGTCTGGGGAATGGCCCTGTCCGACTGATTGGCCAATTGAAAGAGAACCACAGTGAAGAGTGGCTGAAAAGGGTTGCGCGGTATACCAGCGAGTGTGCTTCTTTTACCAGCAAAAGTTGCCTGATGCCACCAACATTTGAAGAGCCTCCCCAACCTGTGGCAATTCCCAGCTATAAGTTGCTTTCAGTGGTGTACAGCCAAGACATCCTGTTCAGGCTGGAGGATATCAAGGCTAGTATCACCTCCACTTATGGATCCTTCTTAAAACTGGATTCCACCAGAAAGGTACATCTTTAATTATTATAGTATTGAGGTTATGCAAATTCTATTTATATTTAAATCTAAATAGAAATGGAACCTCAAATGAATGAACAACTTAAACAATAACATAAGATGGAATGTCAAATTGAGGGACAATTCAAAGATTAAAACAAGAATAACATTGCAGAGATAACCACTAAATTTTTTTATGACATTACACGCATAAGCTCTATATTAATGCAATAGAACCATTGAAGGTGTTGCTACTATTGGTTTAATATATATGTTTGTTTTAGATCACCAAAAAGCTCTCAGGACCGGCAAAAGGCACTGCACAGTGGCTGACATCCGTTGGTAACGAGATGGGTCAAGTGCTCATCAGTGTCTTGACTGCTGGTGAGGGACCAGGTTTGGATCTTATGGCAGCTGGCTTGGTAGAGTATGTTACCTGTAATACATTTTCACTTACATGTAATTTAACTTGTCTAGAATTTACTATTTACAATTTGCATTTGTAATTTACTGTTGTTTGATGATGAAATTCTTTAATTATTTTTGATAATTATTTCTCGCAGGTATAAAGCTGCAGGTGTAGACCCTCCTGTTGCTCTCTATGTGGACTGTGGCTGCTGCAAGGATGTGGGTGAGACCAAGCTGAAGGCCAGATTTGCTGGATGGCCTAACTTGATTGTTCGCCTCGACATCTGGCACTATATGCGACGCCTGGCTGTGGGATGCACCACTGATGCACACCAGCTCTATCCCACTTTCATGGCTCGCATATCAGCATGTATTTTTGAGTGGGATGCTGCTGATGTCAACAAGTTGAGAGAGGCAAAAAGAGCACAGCTAAAAGAGCAAGGCCTGATGGCTCTGACGGAGAAGCAGCTAGATCGGCACATAAAAAAAGAAGAGTTAGAGCTGCACTGCAGGAGGAGGACTCGTGGAGAAGACCAAACCATCCGGCTTTTGGATCAGCTCATCAGTGAGCTCATCAGTGACAAGGGTAAGGATGCCCTTGGTGTTCCTCTTCTGGACCCCATCAGAATGCAGCACATCTGGCGTGTTCAGAAGAGACATGTTAAGTGCATTCAGGACCCACCTGGTGTGGCGCTGTACACACAGACTGGCACCATCACCAAGGGAGGAGTGCAACTGCAGACACTGCGCTGTGCCAGAGGTTCTACATCTTTGGAGTCATTCCACTGTCACTTAAACCGGTTCATTCCAGGTACGTCCAACTCAATAATGTTTATGTTTAACAGAAATACTTGACCTTATTCCTTTTTGCCGTTTTTTTGTATTTACTTTAGGAAACAGTGCAAACTCGCTCAACTTCCAGATCTACCTACTAGATGGGCTACATCGCTGGAACCACAACAGGGCAGCAGCTGCTCTGGAGGCAGAGACCTCGGGCCTGCGCACATACTCGGGCGAGCTGGTTCACAGCGTGAATAAAGATTATGAGAAGGTTTTTGGCAGGAAGCTGATTCCTTCTTTTACACCACCCGCAAAGTACACAGGTATTTGTATTTAATATTGTATGTTTATGCTCATAGTTCTTTCTATGTTTCTATGTATTTTTTTTTTTTTTTTTTAATATTGGTTTTGCATTTTCAGGTGAGCTGATCGGAGTGCAGTACCTGTTGAGGCAGAACAATGAACCTCTACAGTGTATGGCGCCAGACTCCGAGGAGGCAAATACATTGCTGGAGCAGTTGGAAGAGCCAGTAGAGACTGATGAGGGCTTTGAAGAACTTGAACATATTGAGGTCACTCTTGCCGATTTACTTTTGGACACATCTGATATGATCTCAGTGCTACCTGCTTCTTGTGCTCCTGAGCTTTCTGGTCAGTCCGCTCCTCCTGCCCAGTCCACTCACCTGCTGGGGGTCCCATCTGCACCCGCTCCTCCTGTCCAGTCCACTCACCTGCTGGGGGTCCAACATGCGTCTGCTCCTCCTGTCCAGTCCACTCACCTGCTGGGGGTCCAACATGCGTCTGCTCCTCCTGTGCAGTCCACTCACCTGCTGGGGGTCCAACATGCGTCTGCTCCTCCAGTCCACTCACCTGCTGGGGGTCCAACATGCGTCTGCTCCTCCAGTCCAGTCCACTCACCTGCTGGGGGTCCAACATGCATCTGCTCCTCCTGTCCAGTCCACTCACCTGCTGGGGGTCCAACATGCGTCTGCTCCTCCTGTCCAGTCCACTCACCTGCTGGGGGTCCAACATGCATCTGCTCCTCCTGTCCAGTCCACTCACCTGCTGGGGGTCCAACATGCGTCTGCTCCTCCTGTCCAGTCCACTCACCTGCTGGGGGTCCAACATGCTTCTGCTCCTCCTGTCCAGTCCACTCACCTGCTGGGGGTCCAACATGCGTCTGCTCCTCCTGTCCAGTCCACTCACCTGCTGGGGGTCCAACATGCGTCTGCTCCTCCTGTCCAGTCCACTCACCTGCTGGGGGTCCAACATGCATCTGCTCCTCCTGTCCAGTCCACTCACCTGCTGGGGGTCCAACATGCGTCTGCTCCTCCTGTCCAGTCCACTCACCTGCTGGGGGTCCCATCTGCAGCCGCTCCTCCTGTCCAGTCCACTCACCTGCTGGGGGTCCAACATGTGTCTGCTCCTCCTGTCCAGTCCACTCACCTGCTGGGGGTCCCATCTGCACCCGCTTCTCCTGTCCAAGCCACTCACCTGCTGGGGGTCCCGTCTGCACCCGCTCCTCCTGTCCAGTCCACTCACCTGCTGGGGGTCCAACATGCGTCTGCTCCTCCTGTCCAGTCCGCTCACCTGCTGGGGGTCCAACATGGGTCTGCTCCTCCTGTCCAGTCCACTCACCTGCTGGGGGTCCAACATGCATCTGCTCCTCCTGTCCAGTCCACTCACCTGCTGGGGGTCCAACATGCGTCTGCTCCTCCTGTCCAGTCCATTCACCTGCTGGGGGTCCCGTCTGGGTTACCTGGACAATCTACATCTTCAGAGCAAGTTGTAAGAGAAATACCAGTATGCTTTATATTTATTGATGTTTGACCTTCTTGAAATACTTCAAATCTAATGTAATACTTCCTCCTAGGCCGTGGATGAACAGAGTTTGGCAGGAATAGATTGTGTTGATGAGCTTGCGGAATACTTGGTGGAGCTAAGAAATGAAAAAGGCCTCACTCTTACCAATCAGCAGGCCAGCACCATTGTGGGTCTTTGGCAGAACTTGGAGCAACACGATAAGGACCGGATTTCTTACGCTGCCTGACATCAGGAGAGACTGCTCACTGGTCGGTTTAGGTCTCCGAAAAAGAAGGCTGTATTTGCAGGAGTTGAAAGCACAAAAAGGTGTGTACTTGTTTCTACTGGTTCAGCTGCTCAGTGGCCAAACTGCAGCCGTCTTGTAGAAACAATATTTATCACATTGTGAAACATTCATAATAGCCCCAAGAAAATTGGACACCAAACCCTTTCAAGATGGTCACTAATTCTAAATGATTATAAAAAGATTTGACAGCTCATTTTAATCAACGGCATTATTATGAAAGATACAACTCTGCAACTTGTTACTGTAAATCAGACCACGTTGATACAGTGGCAAAACAAAAGATTCAAGGCACAAGAAGTTGCAATTCTGATGCAAGGGTTGGTACTGCCTGATGAACGCCCTGTTGCCAGTGAACCACTACTCCCAGTAAACACTAGGCCCACTCAAGTCACACCACACATGCATGAACACACTTACAACATGCCACCTGACACGGCTGGGTTGGCAAAAACCAAGCTAGTTGTCAAAGATAGAGCTGAGCTGAGAACCATACAGACAAAACAACATACAGCTCAGCCAGGAGTTTTTTACATGCCACTAATAGTGCCACCAACCACTACAGCAAGTAGCATTCTGCTTCTGCCGCCACCCCAGACCACTGCACCCAGTAGAGTTTGCACACCACATTCTGAGAGCACAACTGGCCCTTGTCAAATGCAAGACACTCCACAAAAGGAAAAGCGTAAATACACTAGAACAGTCACAGCCAACAGATGCACTAAATGTGGAGAGCCACGCACCACAGACACTGGCCATAGCCAGTTCAAAGGCAGAATTTACTGCCCAAACAGGGAGACCCTAACCAAAGAGCAGTGGCTTAGAATGATGAGAAAATAGTACATCATTGTATTTTATGTTGTGAAGATTTTGTTTTTATTATAGTAAAATATTTAGTTGTTTTGCAAAACTAATACCGAAATAATTGCACTATTTTTTATTTGATTTTTTTATTTTTTATAAAAAAATTTTATTCAATTTGATTGTGATTCATTGTGCTGCCCACAACATATACACAAACTATTTTATTTGTTCTAGGTTGATGGGTTGTATATAGTTCAGTTCTGTTTGTTTGTTTTCTTTTTACTTGTAAAATTTTTTTACTCATTCCTAACGAGATCAAAGAATTTCAAACGAGGTCCGAACACAGGTCCAAACAGTCTAGGTCACGTGACGCGAGAGGAGGCGCGGTTATCGCTTTAGAGTGGCGGCCATTTTTTCTACAACACAAACACAAAATCAACACAAACACATCAACACAAAACACGGGAAAAAGGTTTGGAAACTTGGGTTATATCATGCTAATATTTATAGCAGTTAGCGTCTAAAGTCATACATTTCCTGTCCAGAGCCAGCTGTGTTGTGAGGACAAATAGCGTTGCTGTTCAATACTCGCTGTAGCAGCTAGGCTACATACTAGCACTGTGTGGTGGCTATGGTGCGGATATTGGTGATATGACAGAATCAGAAGACCAATAATAACTAATTTATTTGTTTATTAGTTATGCCTCGTAAAGCATATAAAGGAGATTTAAAGGCTCAGTTCTATGTCATATTTCTATGTTCTGAATCACTGTGTTGTGTTTGTTTCCTCATTCTGTTTAGAAGATAACTGAGTCTTTAAATCTCCTTTATATGCTTTACGAGGCATAACTAGTCCTCACTTTAGATGAGCTCACAAAATAGTTAACTGACCACTACTAAATGCTTTATAACAACTTGAATTAACCCTAAATTACAGTAGAAATACATGTAAATAAAGCATTTACTAACACACTAAGTAACTATTACTATGTCTAAATAATCATATGTATGAATGTACATTTCAATAGTTTATTAATCATTTACATACACTTTCTAAGTGATCTTATGAACCACTGACAGTTCCTACATAACTGGTTTGTAAATAATGCAATACTTCATTTAGAAATGATAAATTGATAAATAATGTAAAAGTATGAAAATACAATTTTTAACATTATAGAAATGCTTTTAAATCAAGAATAAAGCATTTATAGCTGTATTTATAAAATATGTTAATGTTTTATCTAGTGCTGTCAAACGATTAAAATATTTAATCGCGATTAATCGCATTAATGCCATAGTTAACTCGCGATTAATCGCACATTTTTATCTATTCTAAATGTCCCTTGATTTCTATTTGTCTCATTATTTTTTCTAATTTTAATGCTCTTATCAACATGGAAAAGTGGATCAGCAGTAAGTTTGTTCTTAGCTGTGGTATCCATGTGCTTCTGTCTGAAGTCATCCATTGTAGAGCTTAGATCGGGCCCAAAAAATCAAGCCCGACCCGAGCCCGTGCGCATTCTGTCCGAGCCCGGCCCGGCCCGACACATAAACTGTAATTATGAGCCCGAGCCCGATTTAAACCCGTACATTTTTTAATACGTGAGTCGTTATAACTGACGTTCTCAACTACTTTCTATGTTACTTTCTCCCGCCCGCAACATTTTTGTCCCGCTCCCGCCCGCAAATAGACTCTTTTTTTGTAGGCTACCTCCAAATACTTTCGCCTACGTGTCGCCACCATACACATCAGCATAAATGCTCCGGATAAATTATTTGTTATTAAAGCATTAACACACAAACCACTGTTATAACATAAAAGCAAGCAGGCTACTGAGTGCATGGTTTGGCATGACTGAATGAGCGCAAAGTGCGCTCCCTTAATAATTCCTAAAAAGCTGACATTAGTTCATCGCAATCTCACACATCTGTTATTATCAATGAAGCTGACTGCACAATGCATCTTCCATAATATATACACTTTGTTTGTTATAATTAGAGGATTTGCCAGCATACAGAATTCAGCACTGAACAAAAAGTCTGCTTTGAGCGGTGAGGGGAGTCTATTTTAAATGCTTCTGATTGCCCATTGCGTTCAAAATCAACACATATGTCTGTGATTGGCTACATCGCTCAACGCTGCAAACATGTTATAAAAAGAAACTCTGGCCTGTAAATCGTTTCTATTTTGTTTTAGTTGTTCGAGTTGCTTTTCTGCAACATATGAATAAAAATGTATAAGTTTTTATGTTTTATTCATAGATATTTCTAGCTAGCTCACAGAGTGAGTGCATTACCGCTCGAGCCCACCCTCGCACTCGGCCATCAAATCTAGTCCCGCGCCGCACTCCATTGCGTTGAGAGTGCACGTCTCTAGATCGGCGTCTCGCGCTCGCGCCATCCACTCAAAACGTAACGTTAGCCTACTACTCTTTGGCCGGCGCGCAAGCCCAAACAAGTACGTGCGGCGTGCCTGTTGTTTTGTTTCCGGTCTAGCTATCCGGTGTGATGTTGTAGTTTTTCTAACGTTACTAGCTGTTGCAACAGCATGTGAAAAAAATACAAAGTTTGCTAGGCCAAAAAGAGCGTTAATCTCACGATAAAAAAATTGACGCCGTTAAAATGTGTTTGCGTTAACGCCGTTAATAACGCGTTTAACGCACAGCACTAGTTTTATCACAAAATGTATGAAATGCTGTTGCATTTAAGTGTTGGCTGAATTAACCAATTTACATAAACAAATGTTGATTGACACGTTTTTAACGATTTAAAAAAAGTTTTAGTATTTCTTACTTTGTTTCAAGTTTAAGTGTTGGAAAGAAAAATGATACCGAGGCTGGTTTTCATGGTAATCCTGAAAAATATTGCAGAATGTCCTTCCGTCTAACAGTATGTCATTCCGGCTAACAATGACACAGGAAATTAATTTAACCCGTATTTGTGTGTTAGATTACACAATTCATTTTTTTTTTTGTTGAGTTAAGGATAAAACAAGTCTTATTTACTTTATTGGAAAACATTTGTAAACATTTCCCAGCTTTTTTTTTTATTTGGTTCTAAATTTTGAGCTATCAGCAGCCAAAAATGAGCCCATGTCTATATGAAATCCCAAATTGATTATATTAATTATTATTAAAATGTAGTTTTCCAAGCACTAATTGTTTGTTGAGCTCCAATTATGGATATCAGTACATTTGTATATGCCAACAATGGTAGCAATGTAATTAATTTAAAAATTCATTACGTTACCCAGGAATTTTCATGGGGAAAAATAACTGATTCACCAAAAAAAAGGGTTAATTACATTCTTGAAATGTGTACATGTAATTGCTTTACATACACAACACTCTAATAAGTATATAAAGTCCTAAAATTTGAATTTTCTGCCAGTTTTATTTTTTTTAATATGAATGAATTTTTTTTACATGTATTTATGTTATGTATGTATGAATGTATGTATGTATGTATGTATGTATGTATGTATGTATTTGACATGTATAATTTCCTCTGTTTGTCTGTCTGTCTACACACATAGCCTAGCTTGACATTAACCTGTTTTATATTTAATGTTTGCAGATGACTAAGACAGGAAAGCCAGATAGTTACTGGAGGGACATCTGCTTAAAATATGCCCATGGCCAATACCACTTTTCAACTGGCAAACGGCCAGGGGCCAAGAAATGGAAAAAGGCATTGGAGAAAATTGATGCTTGCCCCCTGCAGAGCCATTCTAATAAGGATCTGTTTGGGAGAAGCCTTCAGTGCTCTTGTGGGTTCCACAAGGTAGGTGAAATTTACTATTTTTTACTAATTGATTGTTTGTTTGTTTGTTTTTTCCTCTGGTGAGCTTCAGTGATTTTGCAGTAATGCCTAATGTTTTCAAAGCCTGTCTGCTTTTTTTGTCTTTTTTCTAGTTGTTTTCTAGTAGCATGTCTGAATAAACATTATTCTATTCATTATTCTATTTTAAGTCATGATGAGTCACTGTAGCATGTGGATTTATTTATTGAACAATATGTATCTGTACAATTCTGGAGAAAACTAGTAGTGTAGGATTCTTAGTTGCATGTAGCATGTCCCTCTTTTTGTAATTCCCCCCCCCCCCCCCCCACCAAGCCAGCAGATATGTCATCAGGTGCTGGGTCCAGTGAGGCAGGAGGAGTTGAGACGGAAGCAGGGCGAGTCAGCACGGAGTTAGGGAGAGGAGGCATGGAGACATGTAGAGGAGACACGGAGGCAGGGAGAGTCCGAGACGACACGGAGGCAGGGAGAGTCCGAGACAACACGGAGGTAGGGAGAGTCCGAGGCGACACGGAGGCAGGGAGAGTCCGAGACAACACGGAGGCAGGGAGAGTCCGAGACGACATGGAGGCAGGGAGAGTCCGAGACAACACCGAGGCAGGGAGAGTCCGAGACGACACGGAGGCAGGGAGAGTCCGAGACGACACGGAGGCAGGGAGAGTCCGAGACGACAGGGAGGCAGGGAGAGTCCGAGACGACACGGAGGCAGGGAGAGTCCGAGACAACACAGAGGCAGGGAGAGGAGACACAAAGGCAGGGAGAGTCCGAGACAACACAAAGGCAGGGAGAGTCCGAGATAACACAGAGACAGGGAGAGGAGACACAGAGGCAGGGAGAGGAGACACAGAGGCAGGGAGAGGAGACACAGACACAGGAGCATCAGTGGCAGGACAGGGAGTGCAGTGGTACAAGTGCAACCAGCTTGTGGAGGCAGAGAAATTTTCAGAGCACCTGTCTGACCACCACACGGAGGAGATGTGTGACACCTGTGGGGCCAAGGTGCAGGGTACTGTTGGTCTTTTGAACCATATCCAACTGGTTCACTATGCAGCATTCATAATGCCATGACCGCAAAAGCTACCACCAAAGCACTACAAAAGCACTACCACCACAAAAGTGCTACCATCACAGACAACGCCATCTCTGCTCCCTCCGTTAAGTAGCTCTGCCATGCCACACCACACTGCAACTTTACCAACTTCAAAACCAAAACCAACTTCAAACAATTGGAAAGGTTTTCTTCCTGAGCAGTTTCGGAGAGTAGTACAGGAAGCAGATCAGGTGTGGATTGACAAATGCCTATATGAGCCTACAGGCCAGCTGACACCAAAAATCCAAGCCTGCTGGTTTCACCCCTCACTGGAGCCCAAACCATCTCCTCCTGAGCCTGGGTGGTACTACCGGCAGAGGATGTTCATCTGGGCACCAATGAGGATGTGGGGGATTCCTTTAAAATGCCCACAATGTTCCCGTAAAATGAACAGCTCAGGGATCTACAGAAAGGTCAGGGAGGTGATTGATGTAGATAGCCGCTATTACCTAGTGGGAGGGGACTATCCACGTTGCAGCAAGTGCTCTCAGCCAGTCTGTCCATGGAGCCAGGATATACTCTCTCAGGTGGATGTGGCACACAGGAGCCTGTTCCCCGCTGCCCTCACAACACAGCTGGCTCTGGACAGGAAATGTATGACTTTCCTGAAGCCAAGGACCAGTGGTAACAGTTCCTCCTACCTCCAGTCTGCAATAGAGGAAGCGCACAGCAAAGAGTGGGCACGGCAGACTATCCGCTACCTCTCAGACTGTGAGCATCACATGAAGATGGCTACCTTCGTCCCCTCTGCAGCTGTATATCTTCCTCCACCACCCTTCAGGCCCCTTCCACTTGCTCAATGGTTCGAGACGGTCCACTCCAACGAAATCCTCAGCCATGTGGATGAGATGAAGGGAGTGATCACTTCTACCTATGGTAGAATTCTTAAAATGGATTCAACAAAGAAGGTTAGGGTTTCAACAGTAAAAAAGTATATCAAATAGAACATGTATAATTACAACAAAACAGGAAATTGGAAATTGGACATTGCTTGTGTTTGTTTTAAAGATCACCAAAAAGCTGGCTGGCGGGAGCGGGGACAGTGCTGCATGGATGTCAAACATCGGCAATGAGTTTGGCCAGGTGTTGAACTCTGTTCTGACGACGGGTGAAGGTGCAGGGTTGGAAGAGTTGTGCCAAGGCATCGTCACTCGGTACAAGAATGCGGGCCAAGCTGAACCTGAGGTCATCTATGTCGACCGGGATTGCTGCAGCCAGTCAGGTGGGTGAAAAACTTTCTCACTCTCTCACTCACTCTCACTCACTCACTCACTCACTCACTCACTCACTCACTCACTCACTCACTCACTCACTCACTCTCACACTCACTCACTCTCTCTCACTCACTCTCTCTCACTCTCTCTCTCTCACTCACTCTCTCTCACTCTCACTCACTCTCTCACTCTCACTCACTCTCTCTCTCTCTCTCTCTCTCTCTCTCTCACACACACACACACTCTCTGTCTCTCTCTCTCTCTCTCTCTCTCTCTCACACACACACACACACACACACACACACACACACACACACACACACACACACACACACACACACACACACACACAGAGTTTACTTAATCATGGTGTAAGTACAGGTGTTGTGGTCTATGTTATTAAGAATGGTTGTTTTTCAGAGGTGTGTCTTCAGTGGCTAAGCTCTTTCACCCATGGAAGTCTGCAGTGCGCTTAGACAGCTTCCATTTCATGAGACGCTTTAACTGCGGGCTCACTACAGAACACCACCCTCTCTATGGCACCTTTTGTGCCAAGCTTTCCTCCTGCATTTTTGAATGGGACCAGGAGGATGTGCAACGCCTGAAGGACGCCAAGAGAGCGGAGTGGAAGAGCAGCCACAGCGGACATGCTCGCACTGAAGAACAGCTCGTGGCCACCATCAGCCCAGGGGAACTAAAGAGACACTGCAGGAGGAGGACGCGTGGAGTAGAGGAGATAAGGAGCATGATTTCAGGGCTGCTGGAATCAGTGTGGGAGCTGACAGACACCACAGGGCTGCGTCTGGTGAGCCATGACAGCATGCGCCACGTGTGGTAAGTGCAGCAGAAGCACCTGGAGTGCCTCCAAGACCCTGCAGGTGTTGCACTGTACACAAAGGTGCGGACACTCCAGAAGGGCGGCAAAGAGCTGGACATCCTTAGGTGTGGTAGGGGGTCCTCCTCCCTGGAGAGTTTTCACCGAAATCAGTGTGCTTTTATTCCAGGTACATTTGCATCAAGACATACTGTATTGTATGTATTTTTTAAATGTTATTTTCTGTTATGTGTTGTAATTATTCAAAATAACACAATTTCCACTGTCGGGTATTCATATGTATTCACTTTACAATAATGGTTGATAATAATGAACAATAAAAAACAGAGTATTTTGTTTCTTAGGCTGGCAGTGCAATGCTGTACACATGCAAATGTACATGCTGGAGGGGGCATCAAGATGGAACATGGGCCGGGCCAAGGAGGCAGTAGATGTGGAGGGGGCCTCAACCCTAAGAAGCTTTGATGTTCGCTTGATGTCCCACCTTAATAACTTAAGCCAGCGTGTCCATGGTTGTGCTCTGGTGCCAGAGATCACCCCACCCGGAAAACCTACTGGTAAGAGAGATCTCAGAGCAACACTGGTTGACCAGAGTATTACATGCCCTCCTCCTCTTTTTCTTAGGCACCCCCCTACTCAGAGGACATGCATTTCTTGGGTGCGAAGATTGTGCTATTCATGTAGGAGATGGATGTGTGTATGTATGTGCTTTCTTCATCTTTGTGTTTTATACTGGTTACAGGCGAGCGCATGGCAGTGGAATATTTATTGGCCCAGACCAACAGAGGTGACCTGCTGGCTCCATTGCAGGTCTCTGAAATCCCCTCGTAGGTGCTTGAGGAGGAGGATGAGCCAGATGACACCATCAGCATGCTTGACATTGTCTGCCAGTCAGCGGAGATAGGGGCTGGTGATCCCCCAAGTGCCGTGGCGGGTGACACTGAACCCGGACCCCTCGTCACAGAGGTCAATAACACTTTCTGTAACACCTTACTCAAAAACACAATATTTAACTGCAGTTAATGTGGTTACATTTTAATAACATACATGAATGTAAAATCAGCATTACTCACATATTAGAAACAAGAGTTTACATTTATTTGCTTGTTTTTTTTTCTTCACTTATCACTTTTCAGACCAGCCAATGTGACTCGAGGGGCGTTGTGGGATGGGAGGCAGTTGATGCCCTTGCAGCCTACTTAGTTGGCTTGAATCGTACCATCACCGCCTTGTCAGCCAAGGAGGAGGCGGACATAGTCCACCTGTACACAGCTCTCCATGCCATGGACAAGAAACCTTCAAAGTACAAAATAGTAATTATTTTGTACACCAAAATTAAACATAAATTCCATGGAATGAATGAAGCATATGGATGTCTCTTTCACCGTTCAGGTACACCCAGAAGGCTAAGGAAAAAAGCATGTGCGTCAGGAGGACCGTGGAGAGCACCCAGGAAGCCGAGTGGCTCTGCTCCTGGACAGCAGGCGGCAGAGAGGTGCTTGACCACAATTTGCTATCATTTTGGTTCAATACAAATCATTGATTAAGAGACAGCACGTGTCACTGTGAAAAGTATTTATTAAGTGTAAATTATTTTATTGCAATCCCTATTGACATTGTAACTTGGTGGTTCATCACTTTACATCCTTGTTCACAGTCCAGATCATATCATCCTTCTCTCCCACAGACAAAACATGACTCACGGCCAAGCAGCCAGGACCCCGAAGTATACAGGGTCAGTGAGTGTGTTTGCCTCAGACTTGCCAAAGAGTTTGAGCAGTCACGCAACAGGCCAAAGGACACAAAGGGGAAAACCATGCCCATCCCTCAGTCCATTGTCAGCGTCTACAGCCACATCAGACAGCTGCTGGAGGACAGCAGGGTTGTCCTGGACCAGACAAACCTGGTTCTGGTGCCGGTTAACAACACCACAGTCTCTTCATGGTATGTGTTATTTCATTTACCTTTCCCATACAGTCAAGACAGTATATAAAGATTTAACCTCAAGAAAAACCTCCACCTGCATGCTTGTTAGAAAGTATGTAATAACCTTAGAGAGGGAGGATAGGCTTACATGTATAAAATAATTAATGTTTGTCTTGTAGGCTGCTTAGGAGGGATAAAAGGAAGGACAGGGACATGCTGCTGCAAGGCACTGTACTTCCCAAACAGCTGCACCTGGCCAAGGAGCCTCTCCCTGCAATGAACACACTTCCAGCTGCCCCTGTGCAACATGCACATGAAGCGATGACATTTGAGGAGCCTGAAAACCACGAGGGGGAAGCTTTCCCCCGCCAGCGCACTCTAGCAGCAAGTAAGCCTGTGTTCTCTCCGCCATCTCCACCTCCCCAGTTCCCTCCAAAATTTGGGCCAGCTCCTCCATTCCAGCAAGCTCCTCCATTTCTGCATGCTCCTCCATTCCAGCAAGCTCCTCCATTTCTGCATGCTCCTCCATTTCCGTATTCTCCTCCATTTACCGATGCTCCTCCATTTACCCATGCTCCTCCATTTACCCATGCTCCTCCATTTACCCATACTCCTCCATATCCGCATGCGCCTCCATATCTGCATGCTCCTCCATATACCCATGCTCCTCCATTGCAGCAAGCTCCTCCAGAGTGCCTTCCATCCCAGCCAAGGCAACGTGCCTGGAGGCTGAATAAAGCTGCCCAGGAGGAGGAGGACCTAGCGTCAAGGGGGGAACCGCCACGGAAGAGACTGACAAAAGAAAGTTACCACTACACCTGCAAGGGGTGTGGCCAGGACAAAAATAAAAGAACTGGACACACCCAGCTGAAGGGGCGGTGGTACTGTCCAGCCTCAGGACTGACCCTGGATGACTGGAGGAAGAGTGTACGTTGACTACTACGACTACCGACTACGTTGACAGCATGCGCCTGCTTTAGTTTGTAACCTTCTGGAGGCCTAGCTTAAACTTTATAAAAGGAAAAAAAGTCACTGTTACAGGATTACCCTTGAAAAGAGTTATGTTGGTAAGAAACAGTTTTGTCTGCAAGCTAAAGATGACAAGGCCCCTTTGTATTCAGGGACACGTCGGGTAGACCTGTAGCTCGCCGTGATCGTATAGTGGTTAGTACTCTGCGTTGTGGCCGCAGCAACCCCGGTTCGAATCCGGATCACGGCAAGATGTTCTGGGTGCCATTGAAATTGAGCTCCATGTCACCACCCGTCCTTCAGACTTCTCTATTTGTGCACGGCGCATGCCCTTGATGTGCTCTGGATGTTCGAGTGAATTGAAACTGGGACCTTCTTTGAAAGCACGAGCTCTCAGGTTCGAATCCTTAAGAGAAAAGACTGAAAACGAAACGCTCCTATTTATTTCGGAAGAATCTTGCTTCAGAGAGAATATGGTGCGTGTATATTTTCTAATCGCTAGGTGTCAGTACACTCGCTGGCTGTTACCTAGAGTGCCGCGGGCTTGCTATTTGCTACAAACAACTGCGCCTTTGACACAAGTTTACAATAACGATAGGAGCGCGGCAAGTCAACAGCATTGAAGCGTGTGAAGAGGCTTTCCAGACAAGTAGCAGTGAGTTTTTGTTCTTTTTCCTAGAATTATTTTCCTTTAATTACTATTATGATCCGTCTACTAGGCTGCATTCCCACTAATTTGCAAATATATTTTGACATAGCAGACGTTTTGACGGCCATTCTGAATCTTCGAAGAAGGAAACGCAATGCATTGGAGGACACTCTTTTTTCTGCGCCAATACGATTCATTTTGCTGTGCGTTCCGACGCAGCACGCACACTTCTCGAGCAAGAGCCCGGATAGCTCAGTCGGTAGAGCATCAGACTTTTAATCTGAGGGTCCAGGGTTCAAGTCCCTGTTCGGGCGAACGAGCGTCTTTTTGTGGAGCGGTACGTTTTGTTGTTGAGTTCTTGCTGATCTACACTGGCCTCCGGCAGCGACGCTGCAAGGCACCAATCGACAAACGACATGCCCCTTTCAGCCAGCTTGTAGTCGTGGCCGAGTGGTTAAGGCGATGGACTAGAAATCCATTGGGGTCTCCCCGCGCAGGTTCGAATCCTACCGACTACGTTGACAGCATGCGCCTGCTTTAGTTTGTAACCTTCTGGAGGCCTAGCTTAAACTTTATAAAAGGAAAAACAGAATCCTTTTCTTTTCAGTGACTTCTTCTCCAGAGTCACTGTTACAGGATTACCCTTGAAAAGGGTTATGTTGGTAAGAAACAGTTTTGTCTGCAAGCTAAAGATGACAAGGCCCCATTGTATTCAAGGACACGTCAGGTAGACTGGTAGCTCGCCGTGATCGTATAGTGGTTAGTACTCTGCGTTGTGGCCGCAGCAACCCCGGTTCGAATCCGGGTCACGGCAAGATTTTCTGGGTGCCATTGAAATTGAGCTCCATGTCGCCACCTCTCCTCACCCCGTCCTTCAGACTTCTCTTTTTGTGCACGGCGCGTGCCCTTGATGTGCTCTGGATGTTCGAGTGAATTGAAACTGGGACCTTCTTTGAAAGCACGAGCTCTCAGGTTCGAACCCTTAGAGAAAAGATTGAAAACGAAACGCTCCTATTTATTTCGGAAGAATCTTGCTTCAGAGAGAATATGGTGCGTGTATATTTTCTAATCGCTAGGTGTCAGTACACTCGCTGGCTGTTACCTAGAGTGCCGCGGGCTTGCTATTTGCTACAAACAGGGGCGCAACTACCCAGTGTTAGAGGGGTATGCAGCAACAATTTTGGCGCCCCCCCAATACACACACACATATCATATATATGTGTGTGTGTATAACAAAAATATAACAAAAATATAATAAATATTAAAAAAAAAAAAAACAGAAACAGATTTTGTCCAAGTGGTCAACAAAAGCCTCGTTGCTGTTTGCCACTTGATCATACATATTATATAGCACAGATCTTTAAAGAGAGAGAGAGATGTGACCCTAAATACAGCTTCCATGTCACCCAGCAGATGTAACTATAGCTTGTATGTCTGATAGCACAGCTAACATGAACATACATGAATGGTAAAACAAAATCTATTTGTTTCCATGATAAACCAGCCTTATTGCATAAGTCATGTTTTCCAGCTTCTAGTCATTTATTGTGCATGCTACCTTATATTTTCCAGTTGTTATTTTACTTTAATAAAATTGAGATATGTCATGCATGGGATTGGTACCATAAGGTTTAACCAAAATCTAAATGTAGATATCAGCAATATTATTTTGCATTAAGTTAGCAAACACTTGCTGTTAACATTAATATTTGCAAGCCTCCAAGCTTGGTAGCAAATCTACGCATGATTCCATGGTAAACCAGAGATATTGCATTAGTTGTTTTCCAGATTCTTGTCATTTATTGTACATGCTACTGTTGTGGCAAAAATTCTGTTAAACATCATCACTGCGTAAGAGACACTCAGAGTCAAATTAATAAAAAGAAAAGTATTTATTCTTGCAAGAATAGGTTCAGTCTAGTACACAGAAGTTACGCTGTGCAAGAGAGTGACACACAACAGGAAGATATGAGACAGCCTTTATACTGTTTTCAAGGTTCCTCCTCACCCGCTGTACCTTTCACCCACTCAGATAAGGTCCTTACTGCTACTTAAAGACACAAACTGGTACTGAAATAAACTGGCCAAATCTGACCGTCCCTAAGGTCAGAGGTCCTGTCCCATATGTTCCTGAAACGTCACGCACAAGCACGTACACACATATACTTTTATACATTGAATAGGTTCTTTCTCTTATGATACCTGTTTGGGATCAATGAATATTAAAATTTCCACAACAATTCCCCCCTTTTTATCATTCAGATTACCCAATCATAATAATAAAAATAATAGAACAAATTTTAAGTCATATCATCACTTATACTCTTCATCTCTGGTTACCATTACAAATCTTGAAACCCACATGGCATTTCAACAGGCTAAGAAATACAAAGAAATAAAAGTAGAATAAAATCCCTCATTTCGACCCCTCTCCTTGTACGTCATCACATAGCGGATAACCACAGCTTTTAACCTTCTGTTCATATCAAAAACATTCATAGAAAGAAAGAAAAAGAAAAGGAAACCATACAATTTAACACATGTCACAGTAGCTCCCACTACTTGCATCATCATATTTTGTTCATCCAATTGAACAGACTCCCAGCTTTAACCAGTCTCTGTACTGAGCTGGAGACACATTATAATGCATGGTAAACATAACAATATTGATAATCCTGTCGCTGAAATTGGTAGTACAGTACCCCCAACCCCCCAAAGATTAACCAATCGTATCCATTTACCATCAGTCCACGCCCATTTCCATACATCGCCTCCATTTTCCTAACCATATTTTCTTAACTTTTAACACCATATTTAATAAAATCTATCCTGAAAAGGTTTTATATTTTTTATCCATTCTTTTAACCAATGTAGTTGTTCAAAATTAACTCTAATATTTCCATTACGGACCATCTTTTAGCTTATTACCATACACATTCTCCCATGATCGGCCTTTCTTACCCTTAATGGAAAGCCTAATCAAGTTTCTTCAATAATAATCCCTATAATTTACCTGAAATATTTTCTAATGAATCCTTAACCAATCAAATCATTTGATCTAAGCCCTATTTGTATTCAATCAAATAAAATCATCAAAATCATCACAAAAACAGATTCTTTTGCTAAACTCAAACCATTAGTTCATGCATCTTCCTCCGGGTGTGTTGTTCATCTCGTTTGCCCCATGGACATTCCCTCTTCACCAGGGTGACTCTTTGCGAGTCGTTGCCGTAGTCTTTCCCTCGCCGGTGAGGGAGGCTGTTACTAGCACGAGCCTTTGACCCCTCACGTTGTCCTCATATTTGATTGTTGAGGCCTGTCTGTGTAGTCTAAGGTGAGAGACTTGGACCCAGGTGTCCCACTCTCCAACCGTTTTCTGATCATTACCAGATTTGCCCCTTAGATCACGATGTACCCCTACTGGAGTGAACCATTTCTTGCCTGCTTTCACCTGTGAATGGAGACCTTAAGTTTTGTTAGTGACCGCTTGTCTTGCCGCTCGTCCCCTTTGGTGTGATCTGTGGAATCAACAACCTGAAACATTATCTCCGGATAATTTCTTGCTCACTTAATAGCACTCGGGGTCCTTTTACCCTGAAAAACACTCAACCCACTTTGCTCATGTCCACAACACAATATTTATACATTTGGAACAGAATTAGTTCTGTTTTCTGCAATCCTTCCTGACATTCTGCAAAAGGAAAATCTTAAGTTAAGCGCTGCGCAGGTGTGGCCTTGTTTCTTTCTGCCACAATAACAATCTAGGCCAGGATAGTTAGTCAAATTCATCCATAACCATTATTTTATTGGGCACATTCTGCCCTGCATCAAAAGTCTGCATGCTCTGTAAAGAAAAACAAATGTCGAGGTTATTTTCAGATAGTAAAGTACACGTAGTTTCTTTTGTCTGCTGTGCTGCCACGGCCTTCGCTGCTGCATCTGCCCTGGCGTCTCCTGTTGAAACAGTCCTGCAATTTTGTTATCAGCGTGTGCGGCACACTTACAGACAGCAATTTTGTTAGGGAGAAGAATGGCTTCTTGCCAGGCTTTTACCCTATTAAGCCCCTTGTCCTCCCAACATATACCGTCCCTTAATAAACCAAATTTTGTCAATTGTTATCAAAATTGTTACCATCCCCCCTTTTGATGCATGAATCATCTCGTGCATCAATCTAACATAATGGTGTTTGGATAAAGTTTGCCATCAACACTAACCCAAACGTTGTCCCAAAGCCAAAATTCCTCCAGACATCTTTCTCTGCCTCTGAAACAAAAATATGACTTAAAGCCACAAACACATCTTCTTATCAGAGAATTTGGAGGGCAACGGCCCTCAGTCTTACAGTGTATCCTGCTTTTCAGGCCTGTTGTTTGGTCTCTTAATCCCGTCATCTACAAACATTGTTTCTGTTTCAATTGTTTCTGTCAGGTCAGGTTGCTGTACAGACTTGGTCAATGTCAGTCAAACAACATTGTCCCCCTTTTGTTCACAATATTCATAAATGTGTAGGACTCTCTGGATAATTTGATATTGACTTAGCCAATATGTCACTTTGTTATTGCCTGCAAATCTATAACATTTTAGTTTATCTCAACCCATGATGGACATCTCTCTACAACTTCACAAATCCAATTTACATAAATGCTTTTAATCCATAGATTGATTCATAATTACCAGTAGCAGACAGAGCTGGATAACTAATCCATTTAAAGCTCGTCCCATTTTCTGCATCATCTTGTCATCAGATTGACTCAAAACTATTAGCTTCCTTAAAACTTGTCATTTGCCTTAACCCATCTGTAATGATAAAACCCTCATTCCAGAGGTTAATGACACAATATACACACTATTCAGACGCAGTATTCGTACCCCAAACTAACACATACAAGACATAGAGTGCAGTCACCATCCCACACACTCATATTAGACACATATTTTAACTGTTCATTTTTAATGTTCGCTTTTCATTATATCATCTCTAAAAAGATTTAAATTTTAATTAAGATTTTAAACTTCACATTTTACTGTAGCTTTTACCTAATTTTACATGGTCTCTTAACCAGTTACAAAGCATGTCTGTTCATGATCAATTTCTTAGAAAAGTCAGCTGGGTTGTTTTGGTTCATTATCACTATTTTGTTCTTTAGCAGGCCGATAACAAAAAGACAGACACAGTTACCATCCCTTCCTCCACTCAAGCAGCCTCTCTCACTATAAACAAATAATCTTTTCAACAGCCTCCTAAGACTGTAATTTAGACAAAATGTAATATTAAATGTATTACATTAACCTTTTACCATTCAGCTTTATTATCCAGACTTTTCTCAAATCTACAAAAGCCTGTCTTCATCTTTAGCCACCACCATGCCTAACGACCTTCAGGAGTTAAAACTATGTTATAAACATATTAGCTCAAAATTAACTCTTCTATACATTTTACTTGCCCATATGGCAACCAACATCATGTCCCTCATATAATTAAGTTTTGTTACTGTCTCCGCAGCAAATAATGGCAATCACCTCATGGAATCAGCTGGCTTTTGAAAGTCCACTCCCGCTAATCATTTATCTTTAATTTTCTTCTCTTCAGGGTGTCGTCCCCTGGCATAGTTGCAGACACTTGTCACAATGAAAAACAAGCCATACAATCAATGCGGTTTCTGGTGAGTGGTATAGAGGAACTCACATTTCTGGGTCAGACTGCCGTAAAGTTAATTTTAACCTCACAGCCCATCTCACCTCTCAATGCTCTGCTGACCCCGGTGGCCTCCAGTAATCAGCGCTCAACTCTCATACCTTTCTCACAAATAACAACCTCCATCCGGAGTTGCCCAATGTTTCGTGACCCCCTGCGTTGGGCTGTCCCCTGGCCAGGAAGATCATCCCATCATTGAGTAGCCACTCGTACACACTGGTGACCGCTCTTTCCCAATACAATCAGTTTTCTTCAACAGAACTCAGCTGTTTTCTGGAGCTTAGGGAAGGCACGTTCAAGAGTCACCAGAGCCATTCCGATTGCCTAATAGTGTTCACAGGGAGACAGGTTAATAACAACAGTATTTAATCACTTAAATCCATTAACTATCTTAAAAGCAGCAACCTAGCTACTTAGACTATACTCAGTGAATTTAGATCACAACCGTACATTCAGTGTACTTCATCTATAGCCGGAGCCATCGGTCCTGAATGGTGGAGACTAAATGAGACAAAGTTGTTACTGGTCCTAAAATACGCTAATCAAAATGTCACCTCTATCGTTTAAGGTCTGTATTATTATTTTAAAGACTTCTTTAAAGTCATTCAGTTTTACTTAAATCCATTTACAAATACAAATTGCCCTCTGAACGGCAATGATTTCTTTTAACCTCTCCATGTCTATGATTTTCAACTTAAACACTGTGCTTTACTTATGACACAGGCTCAGATAACAGCTTTTAGCTGACATTGAATCAGAGAGAGACTCTGAGGCATTCAGGACTGGTACACTGCATTTTCATAAAACTTTTAACATCAGACTTTATCTACCATCTTTTAACTCTATCCCAGCTTAAGGCATCTTTGCCAGAAATTACATGTGTTTTCAAATAAACATAGTTTTACAGTTGTCTTTTGCCCACGTCAGGGAATCTAGACATTACAAATTTCCACTCAGATTGAGTCTCTGTCGCACTGGCACTTTCAGCCACAGCACACATCAGATTTAGATAAGCGAACTGTTTCATTACAGCCAATAGCAGACTTATCTTTTGAAAGCAAAACATCAGCTTCTAGCTCTTTCATGGTCAACTTTTCAAGCTGTTTGTTTAATCAGATGCCTTTCTATACATTTTACATTTAGCAACTGTTAATTCAGTAGCCTACTACTTCTGCTTATTTGTTCTTACATAAAAATAATTATTCTAGTTCTCAATAACGTTTCACATTTCTCAATCTCAATTAGGATTTACTTTTTGACGAGGCAAGCACTCTCTGCTTATGATACTTTTGCAGTTATTGTAAATCATCTGTGAGATTAGTCTCTCTATATACTCTAAAATCCTTTTTTAAATGTTTAATTACAACACAATCATCCTGTTAGTTACTTTGATATATTTTGCTACTCACATTTGTTGGAGTCATTAATTTTACATCAACCTGTATTCATCAATTCACTTTTAAAAATTACTATTATAGATCTTTTCTTTAAAAGGATTCACTTTAATACTTCAATCTCTTGACCTTGTTTTTATCTCTTACTCTTTCTCAGACGAAAACTTTAATATCGTTATATAAACACTGATCTACTTTCAAACCCACATTATTACCAGAAATGTTTCACTATATTACACTTTGTTTTTTTTACACCTTCTCGGTGGGCATTTACAGTTACGTGTTAAATTGTCCTGCTGACCACAATCAAGACACTCTCTGTCATCTAGTGGGTTCATGTGTCAGCCTCAACTACAGCATCAGACACCTGTCCTTTACTATAGTTTGATCACTGTGAGCTTGCAAACGGCTCCAACTTACTGCACACCCTTGAAGCAGTGTGTGTCCCATTCAGGAATGTAAACAGAGCCACTGATTAAGCAGTTCTCTGTATACTTTTACAGTCCACCAGTGGCGGATTTAATCACAATAGCCAAATCATAATCTTCATCATTATCATTGGCCGCACATTAATTTTAATAAGCTGCATCGAAATGCTCAAAATATTCTAAGTTGTTTTCACAAAGTTTTCGTTTAACTTTAGTCATACTTGTCCAAGGAAATTATCCTGACCCATAATTTCATTTATAAAACAGACAATATCTTTTGCTTCAATGACTTAATATCAACAAATATCCACCATTATACATTATTGATTTCCAGAATTTTTTGTCAAAGTTGTCTTTACATTTTACTAATTTGGTATTATCATCAACAACCCTAATTACAGAACAAGTACTTTTATATAACATCCGGAAACCGAGGTGAATAAGCAAACCCTGTTTCTGTACCCCCAGCATAGCTGGACCCTAGGTTCAAAACACAATGGTTATCAAACTAAAACTAAACCTAATTTCAATCATTATTTTACCATTAAAATATAGAACTTTTCCCCATTTTGCTTAATGAAACATTCCTTATCTTTATATCACATTAATCCCCGTTAATCATACTCAATGCCTTATTTTTATTCTGAAACTCATTTTTCATACCATTTAAACAGTTAATTTGACTTCCATAAATTCTGTCAGACATTTTATTTTCATCACATATAGTTTTCTACTATATTTCTTCCATCTTTCCCTACATGCCAGTTCCTTCTGCATCCTCTGTTCTACATGCTAATTCTTTCTTTTCTCTACATGCCAGTTCCTTCATTATCTAACCAGTACATGATTGTTTGCACAATCCCCACACAAACATATCTCACACACCAACCTTCTTTTTTTTTTTTTTTTTTTTTTCACTTCCTTCTTCCATCAAGTCTCTCACCCGTCATAGTGACACTTGAATTTCCAATCTTTCCCTTGTTTTGATAACAATCCCCTATTTCACACAGACAGCCTTATTGCTGCTTGCAACTTCAATCCTTATCATATAAATTTAAGTTCTCTAGACATCTAATGTCATGCATCCATTTACTGGATGAAGAAGTAAAAACTTTATTTCTCTCGACAGTTCCTTTTTATCTGCCCCTTTAAGACAACAATCCATTGTTTGTCCACATTGCTTACACATGTTGAACACAGCCATAACTACCTTTTTTGTTTCTCACTGCCCTGTTCAACTGATTCTCGCACTACTTTCAGTCTAGTTGTGCTCAGTGTTCCCTCCCTGGGGAAATCATGGTATTTTCTCAGTTTTTTCAATATCTAAAACATAAATTTTCCCCCATAATTTTCTCATTTGATAGAAAAACCGGTGTATCAAAATTTGCATGCTTACCTTGAGACTTCCCCATATTGGCTGCTTCTCTGTTCTCTGTGGATTTCTCTTCAACGCGCGTTTTCCTGATCTGTTAGGCATCCCCAACAGACCCGATTTTTTCTTTTAACCCAAATCGGTCGGGTTGCACTATTAGTGCCCTCCTAATTAAGGTTTACCAAAAACTGTTCTGGTTCCCCCTAATTAGCCTCAGTACCTAAAAACAATTTGCTCCGTGGCGGAACAACTCATTTTCAGGTTACCTATCTGTTTGAAATCTCTTGATCTGTTACAGACCTCAATTAATCTCAGATAATTTCCTCTCGTATCTGTTTGAAACCTCTTGATCTATATATAGATCTCAATTAATCTCAGATTACGTACCACAGAAACAGCCCTCAGCCAATATGGTTCACTCACATTTCATACCCGAAACAAAATACTTTTCCCCAAAAGAAAATATTTTAGACGTCTCTTACCAGAGATATGTTGGTTGCCACGGGTTCGCTTTCTTTTGATTCCAGTGGAGCCCCTCCCGGACCCGATAGCGGTCGGCCCCTCTCTCTCAAGCTTACGAGGTAGAGCTGGAACTGCTCAGTCCAGGTGGCCAAACACCGTCCGCTCTCAGGTCCAGAAGGCACTTCCAAGGAATCCCACTCTGACACCAAAATTGTTGTGGCAAAAATTCTGTTAAACATCATCACTGCGTAAGAGACATTCAGAGTCAAATTAATAAAAAGAAAAGTATTTATTCTTGCAAGAATAGGTTCAGTCTAGTACACAGAAGTTACGCTGTGCAAGAGAGTGACACACAAATGGAAGATATGAGACAGCCTTTATACTGTTTTCAAGGTTCCTCCTCACCCGCTGTACCTTTCACCCACTCAGATAAGGTCCTTACTGCTACTTAAAGACACAAACTGGTACTGAAATAAACTGGCCAAATCTGACCGTCCCTAAGGTCAGAGGTCCTGTCCCATATGTTCCTGAAACGTCACGCACAAGCACGTACACACATATACTTTTATACATTGAATAGGTTCTTTCTCTTATGATACCTGTTTGGGATAAATGAATATTAAAATTTCCACAACACTACCTTATATTTTTTAGTTTTCAGCTCATCAACCTCGGTTTTGCAAATTCTAAACTAGCTAGCTCTGGCTGCTACATTCCCAGAGTTAGCAAACGTTAGTCTGTTAACATGAATATTTGCAAGCCTCCTCCAAGCACAAACATCACATACCTGTTGCATTTCACCATCCACTTATTTAGCTGCTGTCGCATCCCTTGACATGCCATCTCCTTTAACCTCCTTCTTTTTCTATTTTTAACCCCCGACCGCTTTTTTGCTTCATTCATCTTTTTCGAGTTTCAACGATAACGCACTCCTGTGCTGCTCCTCAGCGCTCACGCGCGCGCCCCCGCCCGCTCGCGATACCCTTCTATGTCAAAATAAATTCAATGATGGAATATTATGAGGGCACCGACGCCTACTCTAGCCTGTTAGTCCTCTAAAATTTATATAACTTTTTTTATATTTAACTTGTATAAATTTTATATAAATGTATATAACTTATAAAAAATAAAAAAAAATTTAACCATCGCTTTGGCGCCCTCATGATGCGGCGCCCCTATGCGCCGCATATAGCGCATACCCACTTTTTGCGCCACTGGCTACAAACAACTGCGCCTTTGACACAAGTTTACAATAACAATAGGAGCGCGGCAAGTCAACAGCATTGAAGCGTGTGAAGAGGCTTTCCAGACAAGTAGCAGTGAGTATTTGTTCTTTTTCCTAGCATTATTTTCCTTTAATTACTATTATCATCAGTCTACTAGGCTGCATTCCCACTAATTAGCAAATATATTTTGACATAGCAGACGTTTTGACGGCCATTCTGAATCTTCGAAGAAGGAAACGCAAAGCATTGGAGGACACTCTTTTTTCTGCGCCAATACGATTCATTTTGCTGTGCGTTCCGACGCAGCACGCACACTTCTCGAGCAAGAGCCCGGATAGCTCAGTCGGTAGAGCATCAGACTTTTAATCTGAGGGTCCAGGGTTCAAGTCCCTGTTCGGGTGAACGAGCGTCTTTTTGTGGAGCGGTACGTTTTGTTGTTGAGTTCTTGCTGATCTACACTGGCCTCCGGCAGCGACGCTGCAAGGCAGCAATCGACAAACGACATGCCCCTTTCAGCCAGCTTGTAGTCGTGGCCGAGTGGTTAAGGCGATGGACTAGAAATCCATTGGGGTCTCCCCGCGCAGGTTCGAATCCTACCGACTACGTTGACAGCATGCGCCTGCTTTAGTTTGTAACCTTCTGGAGGCCTAGCTTAAACTTTATAAAAGGAAAAACAGAATCCTTTTCTTTTCAGTGACTTCTTCTCCAGAGTCACTGTTACAGGATTACCCTTGAAAAGAGTTATGTTGGTAAGAAACAGTTTTGTCTGCAAGCTAAAGATGACAAGGCCCCTTTGTATTCAAGAACACGTCAGGTAGACTGGTAGCTCGCTGTGATCGTATAGTGGTTAGTACTCTGCGTTGTGGCCGCAGCAACCCCGGTTCGAATCCGGGTCACGGCAAGATTTTCTGGATGCCATTGAAATTGAGCTCCATGTCACCACCTCTCCTCACCCCGTCCTTCAGACTTCTCTTTTTGTGCACGGCGCGTGCCCTTGATGTGCTCTGGATGTTCGAGTGAATTGAAACTGGGACCTTCTTTGAAAGCACAAGCTCTCAGGTTCGAACCCTTAGAGAAAAGATTGAAAACGAAACGCTCCTATTTATTTCGGAAGAATCTTGCTTCAGAGAGAATATGGTGCGTGTATATTTTCTAATCGCTAGGTGTCAGTACACTCGCTGGCTGTTACCTAGAGTGCCGCGGGCTTGCTATTAGCTGTCATTTGTGTCAAAATGATCATCCATCAAATCTTCCTTATCCCAGAAAATGTTCTTTTTTTCTTTGCAAATCCCTGTACTTGTGACAATGACAACAATGATGACATAAATTATGTCAGTGAACAAAAAAACAAAAAACAGAAACAGATTTTGTCCAAGTGGTCAACAAAAGCCTCGTTGCTGTTTGCCACTTGATCATACATATTATATAGCACAGATCTTTAAAGAGAGAGAGAGATGTGACCCTAAATACAGCTTCCATGTCACCCAGCAGATGTAACTATAGCTTGTATGTCTGATAGCACAGCTAACATGAACATACATGAATGGTAAAACAAAATCTATTTGTTTCCATGATAAACCAGCCTTATTACATAAGTCATGTTTTCCAGCTTCTAGTCATTTATTGTGCATGCTACCTTATATTTTCCAGTTGTTATTTTACTTTAATAAAATTGAGATATGTCATGCATGGGATTGGTACCATAAGGTTTAACCAAAATCTAAATGTAGATATCAGCAATATTATTTTGCATTAAGTTAGCAAACACTTGCTGTTAACATTAATATTTGCAAGCCTCCAAGCTTGGTAGCAAATCTACGCATGATTCCATGGTAAACCAGAGATATTGCATTAGTTGTTTTCCAGATTCTTGTCATTTATTGTACATGCTACCTTATATTTTTTAGTTTTCAGCTCATCAACCTCGGTTTTGCATATTCTAAACTAGCTAGCTCTGGCTGCTACATTCCCAGAGTTAGCAAACGTTAGTCTGTTAACATGAATATTTGCAAGCCTCCTCCAAGCACAAACATCACATACCTGTTGCATTTCACCATCCACTTATTTAGCTGCTGTCGCATCCCTTGACATGCCATCTCCTTTAACCTCCTTCTTTTTCTATTTTTAGCCCCCGACCGCTTTTTTGCTTCATTCATCTTTTTCGAGTTTCAACGATAACGCACTCCTGTGCTGCTCCTCAGCGATCACGCGCGCGCCCCCGCCCGCTCGCGATACCCTTCTATGTCAAAATAAATTCAATGATGGAATATTATGAGGGCACCGACGCCTACTCTAGCCTGTTAGTCCTCTAAAATTTATATAAATTTTTTATATTTAACTTGTATACATTTTATATAAATGTATATAACTTATAAAAAATAAAAAAAAATTTAACCATCGCTTTGGCGCCCTCATGATGCGGCGCCCCTATGCGCCGCATATAGCGCATACCCACTTTTTGCGCCACTGGCTACAAACAACTGCGCCTTTGACACAAGTTTACAATAACGATAGGAGCACGGCAAGTCAACAGCATTGAAGCGTGTGAAGAGGCTTTCCAGACAAGTAGCAGTGAGTATTTGTTCTTTTTCCTAGCATTATTTTCCTTTAATTACTATTATCATCAGTCTACTAGGCTGCATACCCACTAAATAGCAAATATATTTTGACATAGCAGGCGTTTTGACGGCCATTCTGAATCTTCGAAGAAGGAAACGCAAAGCATTGGAGGACACTCTTTTTTCTGCGCCAATACGATTCATTTTGCTGTGCGTTCCCACGCAGCACGCACGCTTCTTGTGCAAGAGCCCGGATAGCTCAGTCGGTAGAGCATCAGACTTTTAATCTGAGGGTCCAGAGTTCAAGTCCCTGTTCGGGTGAACGAGCCTCTTTTTGTGGAGCGGTACGTTTTGTTGTTGAGTTCTTGCTGATGCTCTACCGACTGAGCCCGGATAGCTCAGTCGGTAGAGCATCAGACTTTTAATCTGAGGGTCCAGGGTTCAAGTCCCTGTTCGGGCGAACGAGCGTCTTTTTGTGGAGCGGTACGTTTTGTTGTTGAGTTCTTGCTGATCTACACTGGCCTCGGGCAGCAACGCTGCAAGGCACCAATCCACAAACGTCGTGCCCCTTTCAGCCAGCTTGTAGTCGTGGCCGAGTGGTTAAGGCGATGGACTAGAAATCCATTTGGCTCTCCCCGCGCAGGTTCGAATCCTACCGACTACGTTGACAGCATGCGCCTGCTTTAGTTTGTAACCTTCTGGAGGCCTAGCTTAAACTTTATAAAAGGAAAAACAGAATCCTTTTCTTTTCAGTGACTTCTTCTCCAGAGTCACTGTTACAGGATTGCCCTTGAAAAGAGTTATGTTGGTAAGAAACAGTTTTGTCTGCAAGCTAAAGATGACAAGGCCCCATTGTATTCAAGGACACGTCAGGTAGACTGGTAGTTCGCCGTGATCGTATAGTGGTTAGTACTCTGTGTTGTGGCCGCAGCAACCCCGGTTCGAATCCGGGTCACGGCAAGATTTTCTGGGTGCCATTGAAATTGAGCTCCATGTCGCCACCTGTCCTTCAGACTACTCTTTTTGTGCACGGCGCGTGCCCTTGATGTGCTCTGGATGTTCGAGTGAATTGAAACTGGGACCTTCTTTGAAAGCACGAGCTCTCAGGTTCGAACCCTTAGAGAAAAGACTGAAAACGAAATGCTCCTATTTATTTCGGAAGAATCTTGCTTCAGAGAGAATATGGTGCGTGTATATTTTCTAATCGCTAGGTGTCAGTACACTCGCTGGCTGTTACCTAGAGTGCCGCGGGCTTGCTATTTGCTACAAACAACTGCGCCTTTGACACAAGTTTGCAATAACGATAAGAGCGCGGCAAGTCAACAGCACTGAAGCGTGTGAAGAGGCTTTCCAGACAAGTAGCAGTGAGTTTTTGTTCTTTTTCCTAGCATTATTTTCCATTAATTACTATTATCATCAGTCTACTAGGCTGCATTCCCACTAATTTGCAAATATATTTTGACATAGCAGACGTTTTGACGGCCATTCTGAATCTTCGAAGAAGGAAACGCAATGCATTGGAGGACACTCTTTTTTCTGCGCCAATACGATTCATTTTGCTGTGCGTTCCGACGCAGCACGCACACTTCTCGAGCAAGAGCCCGGATAGCTCAGTCGGTAGAGCATCAGACTTTTAATCTGAGGGGCCAGGGTTCAAGTCCCTGTTCGGGCGAACGAGCGTCTTTTTGTGGAGCGGTACGTTTTGTTGTTGAGTTCTTGCTGATCTACACTGGCCTCGGGCAGCGACGCTGCAAGGCACCAATCCACAAACGACATGCCCCTTTCAGCCAGCTTGTAGTCGTGGCCGTACCCTCCGGCGAATGGACAGCCTAACTATTCCTAACCATTTGTTACAAGTCCTAACACAAGTCCTAACACAATCTAAATAAGTCCTAACAATTCCTAACACAATCTAAATAAGTCCTAACAATTCCTAACACAGGTCCTAACAATCCTAAATTACGTCCTAACAGTTCCGAACAGCGGGTCCTAACAGTTCCGAACAGCGGGGCAAAACAGCCATTGGCTGGACGGGCCAAAACAGTCATTGGCCGAAACATAGTCTCGTGACCACCGTCATAAAGAGCGACGGCGCGAAAAGGACTCGTCATTCACCCCATCACTACCTGAGACGGTTTTGTGTTTTGATGCAGGCAAGTACAGTTTAATTAACATTTTAACGTGAAAGAGAAAAATTATCTATTCGTTGGACATTACAGTTCAAACTCGGTTTAGGTTGCACACGTTTAATTCAGCTATCTTTATTTGTAATTCGTTGTTTTAACACTTATATAGAGTTCGGAGGCCATGTTTTGATATAGTGATATAAATCGCGGCCTTCATACTGCAAAAGCTTAGCCGGACTGGTTTAAGATAACAGTATATGGACTATAAATGAGGATAATAATTCCTATGATGATTAATGTTAAAATACAGAGTGGTGACTTGTTTTGTATTAACCATAGAGTGTACAAATAAAACCGTAATAAAAAGCCTAATAACTTTAGAAACTAATTATGTTATAATTTTTACATAATGAACTGCTTTATTTTTACTCTCTGTTGCTTTTTACTGTTTTCAATTTATTAGTTTTTTTTTCAATCGCTAACAAGCGCTTACCCATACTTCAGATAATTTTTCTAAACTCTTAAAACAGACTCACACCCACAAAACACAATTGGCCAAATGGACGATTTTCTTCTCAAAAACACATTTTGAAAAACACACTCTTCATTTCAAAATAGAACACATCTTTCTCTGCATACACTAACTTTACCAAAACACTGAAAATCTGACTCAGACTCAGAATGAAATTATTCTGTCAAAGAATAACACTTGTTTTCACGTCACAAGGTACATGCAGTCAATCAAAGTACACCCAGTTTCAAAATACTGGCTATTGTTGACATTACAAAAACTTCATAGACTTTAGTGTTTCAGTTTGAAAAACATGCAAAACATGCAGTCCACCGTTTTTACACAACATTTCTTGGTTGGGAATTGTATGTCCACATGTACAGTAACTTTACTTTTTTCCAGCCTCTCTTAGTGAAAGACCGTGGTTGATTACATGGTCAATGATAGTGGCACGGATTTCATCACTGACTACTGTTCTTGCAGCCCTTGGAATGCCACCACCACACATTCTTACACCTTTACCTTGCCCTCTCCTTGGGCCTTCTCTTCTCCCTGGCCCTGCTCCTCTCACTTCACCTCTCATCTCTCACTGCACCCCTCACTGCACCTCTCACTGCACCCCTCACTGCATCTCACCTCTCACTGCATCTCACCTCTCACTGCACCTCTCACTGCACCCCTCACTGCACCTCTCACTGCACCCCTCACTGCATCTCACCTCTCACTGCATCTCACCTCTCACTGCACACTGCACCCCTCACTGCACCTCTCACTGCATCTCACCTCTCACTGCACCCCTCACTGCACCTCTCACTGCATCTCACCTCTCACTGCATCTCACCTCTCACTGCATCTCACCTCTCACTGCATCTCACCTCTCACTGCATCTCACCTCTCACTGCACACTGCACCCCTCACTGCACCTCTCACTGCATCTCACCTCTCACTGCACCTCACCTCTCACTGCACCTCACCTCTCACTGCACCTCACCTCTCACTGCACCACTCACTGCACCCCACCTCTCACTGCACCTCTCACTGCACCTCTCACTGCACCCCTCACTGCATCTCACCTCTCACTGCACCTCTAACTGCACCTCTCACTGCACCTCTCACTGCACCCCTCACTGCATCTCACCTCTCACTGCACCTCTAACTGCACCTCTCACTGCACCTCTCACTGCACCACTCACTGCACCCCTCACTGCATCTCACCTCTCACTGCACCTCACGTCTCACTGCACACTGCACCTCTCACTGCACCTCTCACTGCACCCCTCATTGCACCAATTTGAATTTAGTGCAACGTAATCATTCATTCTATTTACCATAGTTTAAAAATTGTCTTTTAACATGGTTAAATTAACAAACATACGTAATTTGACAACCATCCATGTGTAAAATCCCTCTTCTACATAGAATTTGTCTTAAATGTTTTCCCCTAAGCCTTTTCTTTAAATTTCATTTCATTTGTATCTCTCTGAAGTTGTTCTCAAGTTGTCTCGTATTTACCCTGTTGTTTCATATTTATAGACATGACTAAGACTGGTAAACCAGACTCATACTGGCATGACATCATGTGCAAGTATGCCCAAGGGAAGTACCACTTCTCAACAGGCAAGAAGCCAGGGGCGAAGAAGTGGAAGCATGCCTTGGAAAGAATTAATAACTGTCCATTACACAAACAGACCTGTGCATATGATATATTTGGGAAAATAATCACTTGCAAATGTGGTTATCATAAGGTATGTAATGAATGTGATTATTTTACCTATGCTGGTGATCATTACTAATTTAAAAACATTTTTTAATAAGAGAAAAATGTTCATTATTTGAGCTGTAAAGCCTGACATGAAATAATAGTCAGAAAAAGGTGTGTGTGTGTATATATATATATATATATATATATATATATATATATATATATATAATGCGCACAAACTGAGCAAAGCTGTGCAATTTAGTGCAAATGCTGTCAGTACACTAGATTAATTTCTTAGCTTTTAATGTAAATCAGTGAGGTCTTTATAATGGTATAACAGGTTACTTGAATAAAATGCATATAAATGTCAATTTAACTCGCAGTAAAAAGATGCCTGCACAAAGACCTGAAGGTGGGTGTTTTTACAATTCTACTTAAAGGTGTATTACTTTCCTTAAAGAACAACAACCTATGAATCAGACGACAGTTTGCATGTAGTAATTGTGTACAACATGTTTTTCAGCAAAGTTTTGATTTTGATAATTTGCAGATTTTGAAACCTAGGGAAAACACTAATCCTAGGGAAAACACTAATGCTTTTTTTACAGTCAGCAGAGCAGACAGTGTTAGGCATGCAAGCAGGACCACAGAGCAGTGCAGGCATGCAAGCAGGACCACAGAGCAGTGCAGGCATGCAAGCAGGACCACAGAGCAGTGCAGGCATGCAAGCAGGACCACAGAGCAGTGCAGGCATGCAAGCAGGACCACAGAGCAGTGCAGGCATGCAAGCAGGACCACAGAGCAGTGCAGGCATGCAAGCAGGACCACAGAGCAGTGCAGGCATGCAAGCAGGACCACAGAGCAGTGCAGGCATGCAAGGAGGACCACAGAGCAGTGCAGGTGCAAAACCTGCCTCATGGAGCAGTGCAGGTGCGCAGGCAAGACCAGCCTCATGGAGCAGTGCAGGTGCGCAGGCAAGACCAGCCTCATGGAGCAGTGCAGGTGCGCAGGCAAGACCAGCCTCATGGAGCAGTGCAGGTGCGCAGGCAAGACCAGCCTCATGGAGCAGTGCAGGTGCGCAGGCAAGATCAGTCCCAGGGAGCAGTACAGGTGCTCAGGCAAGACCAGCCTCATGGAGCAGTGCAGGTGCTCAGGCAAGACCACTGAGCAGTGCAGGCGCAAAACCAGCCCCAGAGAGCAGTGCAGGCTCAAGATCAGTCCCAGAGAGCAGTGCAGGCTCAAGATCAGTCCCAGAGAGCAGTGCAGGCTCAAGATCAGTCCCAGAGAGCAGTGCAGGCTCAAGATCAGTCCCAGAGAGCAGTTCTTCAATAAAGTGTGGTCTTTGTGGTGAAGACATTGATGTGGACTGTTTCTCCGAACATCTGTCAGATTACCATGTCCAAGAATGTTGTGACCAGTGTGGTGCAAAAGTCTGGGGTGCGGTTGGACTTCTTCACCACATTGAAACTAATCATCCTTGTACCAGTCTTGCAGGGACAGAATCTGTGGATCCACCAACACCTTCTCCAACAACATCATTTACTGAATCACCCGCATACATTGAAGAGCAGCAAGGCGTTCCACAAACTGCACCTCAAACACCATCCATGGAAATTAACCTGAGGCCTCCAGTAGTGAATTGGGTGAGTTTTCTCCCCAAACAGTTCTGTCGAGTTATTAAGCCAGCAGACCAGAAGTGGATCGCGCAGTGTCTATATGACGCCACAGGACGACTTAAGCAGCAGTTTTCTCAAAACTGGTTTCATCCACCAAGTCCCAGCAAGCCTACAACTTCACCTCCTGATCCTAACACCTACTTTAGACAGCGTATGTTTCTGTGGGCCCCAATGAGAATGTGGGGTATTCCTCTGAAGTGCACACAGTGCAATAGGAAGATGCACCATTCAGGAATCTACACAAAAGTGAGGGAAGTCATTGATATTGACTCGAGATATTATTTAATTGGAGTAGACTACCCTCGCTGCAGTAAGTGTAAGATTCCTGTCTGCCCTTGGAGTTCGGAGATCCTCAAACAACTAGATCCCTCCCACAGAAACAAATTCCCCGCTGTTCTTACCACTCACCTTGCACTTGACAGGAAGTGTGTGATTTTGTTGAAGCCTAGAACTGCTGGGAACAGCTCCAGTTTCTTGCAGCAGGCGCTTGAAGAAGTTCACAGCGAGGAGTGGGCAAGACGTACCATTAACTATCTGACAGACTGTGAATTTCACAAAAAGAAATGTGCCCTGACACAGGCTGAAGTGGTATATCAGCAGCCACCGCCTTTTTGCCCCCTACCTCTGGCACAGTGGTTTGAGACGGTTCATGCCAACGAGATCCTGAGTCACATTGATGAGCTAAAGGGTGTAATAACATCAACATATGGTAGCATCCTGAAGCTTGATTCTACCAAAAAGGTAAATGTATATAAAAAGAGGCAAATGCATGTTAATTTCAACTTGATGTTCAGAGATTTTTATCTGATTGTAATGTTTGTGTATTTATATAGATAACTAAAAAGCTTGCTGGTGGCATTGCGGACACTGCTACATGGATGACCAATGTTGGCAATGAGTTTGGCCAAGTCCTGAACTGTGTCCTAACCACTGGTGAGGGAGCTGGCATAGATGACTTGTGTCAGGGCATCGTAAAGCGATACAAGGATGCTGGGGAGCCAGAGCCAGCTGTGATTTACGTTGACCGGGACTGCTGCAGCGAGACAGGTTTGTTACATTAAGTCTTTACCTAATATGAATGTGTTTGTATTTCTAATTCATATTAGCAACCATTTCAGGCATGTTTCTAAATTACTAAAAACTAAATTTCATTCCTGTACATGGTTTTTCTAGGTGTTTGTTCATATTCTTTAAGAACACTCATAAAGAGAATTTTTAGAACTATTTACTATAGAAATTTATATTTTTTTAGATCTATTTACAATGGTTCTAAAATTCTTAATTTCTATTTACAGTAGCAATTTACTATGAGAACCCTGTTCAGTGTTTGCAATCAAGTAGACAAAAGCTTATGTAAAACAGCATTATTATATTTCTTTAATGATGCAAATGTAAATCTGAGAAAACAATCACTCCTTGTTTCTCATTGGTGTAGGCGTGACTCCAGTTCTTACCTGGTTCCGACCATGGAATATCACAGTGCGACTTGATGTGTTCCACTTCATGCGGCGGTTTACTGCTGGCCTTACAACGGAGCACCATCCACTGTATGGCACTTTCTGCTCCAAGTTGTCCAGCTGTATATTTGAATGGGACAAGGATGACATCTCTCGTCTTAAAGAGGCGAAAAAGACCATGCTTTTAAAAAAACATGGGGGTCATATTTCAACAGAGGCCCAAATCCTGTCAAGCATCACCTCCAGTGAGCTGGCCAAGCACTGCAGGAGGGGGACACGCGGAGTTGAAGAAACTCGTGTCTTGATACAAGGACTGCTGGACTCCATGTGGGAACTGACCGACACCACTGGTTTGCGCCTCATCAATCCAGAGAGCATGACACGTGTGTGGGAGGTACAGCAGAAACACTTACCTTGCATCCAAGATCCACCCGGTGTTCAGTTGTACACAAAACTGGGCTCCGGTTTACAGAAGGGTGACAAGGTTCTGGATGTACTGAGGTGTGGCAGAGGGTCCTCCTCTCTGGAAAGCTTCCATCGCCACCAGTGCACTTTTATTCCAGGTAAATTGAAATCATAAAACAATATTATGCATATATTTAAATAGTGTTGTCACAATACTGAAGTTGCTGACTTCGAAAATTAAAGGCACCAAATTGGAAACAAACCTTTTTCTTAGGCCTGGTGGTTCTGAGTGGGGGGTTATATAATAGTATTTTAATCATGTGAAACATTGTCTTTCAGGTTGGAGATGTAATGCACTACATACGCAGATGTACATGCTTGAGGGTGCATCTAGGTGGAACATCAACCGAGCTCATCAAGCTGTGGACATGAGTGGTACATCACTTACTAAAATGTATGATGTACGTTTAATGTCCCACATGAATGTCCTCAGCAACAGAGTCCTTGGATGTGCACTCCTGCCAGAATTCAAACCTCCTGGGAAACCCACTGGTAAGATTCACCATTGTACACACTATTACGATAGTGATTCCAGGCATCACTGTGTGTTTTAAAAGGCTTTGCATGCTGCCTGAACGCTAACCAATCAGACCATCGTTTTCATGACTGATCATTGCTGTAAAGGTGCTTGTTCCTAGTTATAAGATATGTCAGTTTGTGAAGTTGAAGTGTATTTGTTTTAGTTTTTCTTTTGTGATTTTTGCTTTTACATTTTTCATGTTAATCGCAAAATAGATTTTTCATTAGCAACACTACATTCATCACATGCACTGTAGCCTACTGCTTTAGCCTGATATATAGCTCTTATTACAAAATGTTTATTGAATCTTTATGGCAGATGAGCTGTGGAGTACTTGCTGGCACAGTCTGACAGAGGAGACCTGCTTTCTCCACTGGAGCAACATGAAATCGCCTTGCCAGAGATGGAGGTTGAAGTTCAGGAGGATGAGTGTCTGGATGTCACAATATGTGATGCGGCAGACCTCAATTTGGGCACACACACCCTTGCAAGTTCCAGCAGTCATGGTGATTCATTGATCTCACCTCTGGTAATGTCAATTTTCTTGATCGTTTTGAATTAAAATTACATAGGAATGTTAATGTTTTTAGGAGCAATGAATGAGTTGCTTCATGATTAAACGTTCATTTAATTAAAAGATTAATAATAGTCAATTTGAACAGTCAATTTTGTAACTGAAGTTTATTCTTCTCTTTAAAATGTTTTTAAAAAATCTAGGAAACCAGTGTGCCAAGTGGTGGCTCTTACAGTCCTGACATTGAAGACATTTCCTGTGCTGGGCCCAGCACACCAGCTCCGGTAAAGTTTCTAATACCTGATGCTTGTAATTTGTGAATGGTTTATCAAAGTATCAAAATAATTTCCTAATCCAGGATTCTGTTTTTGTTTCCATTTCTAGGACAGTAGATGTGATTCAAGGGGTGTTCCTGGATGGGAGGCAGTGGATAACCTGGCAGGCTATCTCGTCAGTCTCAACCGCACGATCACTGGTTTATCAACTAACGAGATAGCAGAGATCTTGCGGTTGTATTCGTATTTGCATACCATTGATCAGTCCCCCTCCAAGTATTCCCTTAAGTGCAAGAAAAAGACCTTGGAAGGTCCTTGGAGAGCTTCTCGGAAGCGTAGTGGCTCAGCCCCTGGTCAGCAAGCAGCTGAGAGGTGAGTTAAATTGTAGTGCACCGGTGTTAAATTTGAGTCTTGTTGAATGCTCCCTGTATAATTTAATTCCTTTCAAAGGTTAAAAATACTTTAAAAAAACTGTTTTGATGAGATCCAGGATAGATCATAAAGTCTATCTCTCATTGCCATACAATTCCAAAACATAATCAGTCTATATGTTTACAAAGCTATAATGAACCATAGAATACTAATCATACATAATACAATCATGCATCTTTTTATTCACAGACTGTTCATGACTCATGGTCAGGCTGCCCAGAGACCTGATGCCAACAGGGTTTCAGAATGTGTTGCACTCAAGCTTCTGAAGGAATTCAGGGAAGCCAGAAATAGGCCTAAAGATAACAAGGGCAAAACCTTTCCCATTCCTCAGGCAATTGTGATGATTTATAGCCACATCAAGCAGCTGCTTGAAGACTGCAGAGAGCTACTAGACCAGGGGCCGTATTCACAAAGAATTTTATTTTACCACTAGGAGTACTCCTAAATCCCATTAAAATATTTTAGCTAGGAGTTTTCTCTTAAAAGTTATTCACAACGCCTTTCAGACCTACTCTTAGTAAGGAAAAATGACAACTCCTAAACTAAGAGTGAGTCTTCGTTGCTATGGATGACGTCAATTCTCATGCACGAGTTTCCTCGCAATGATCACGGTGATTGGTTGTTAGATGACAGGGCCATCATGCGGAACATAACACAGACACAACAATTCATGGAATTACGACATCTAAATATGTCTGGGTCCTACACAAAATAATAATAGTAATGTCATCGAAATGCATATATAATGACATGTTTGTGCAGGCCCCAGTGAAGTGTAATTCTAAAAAGGCAGAGAGAGAGAGAAAAGTGGTGAATTAAATTAAATTAAGGTAGCCTAATACCCTAATGAAACCGCCACGGCGCCACTTGCCTAATAATGAAAAACGACACTTGCATTATCACTTGCTTGGTTAATTGACATCCTATTAGTATAGAAGCTTGTTTCCGCCACTGAATAAAAATAAATTAAAATAATTGCGACTTTTTATCTCACAATTGCGAGATATGAAGTCAGAATTGTGAGAAATAAAGTCGCAGTTGTGAGATAAAAAGTCGCAATTAGCTTTTTTATTTTTCATTCTGTGGCGGAAACAAGCTTCCATAGCCTAAATAGACTACTTAAAGCAAGTATTTGCTCCTATTGAAGTAATGTAATAGTTGAATAACGGTGGATTATGAACTCGCCAAAACGGAAAAGAAAGCCCAACTGGACGCAGGATCAGTTAGTGCTGGAAAACTGGCCCAGTTGGTGCTGAAAAAAAATAAAAAATAAAAGGGAAATTCGACACTGGGATATCAAGTAAAACAAAGCGTGAGACATGGGAGAGAATATGTTTACAGATCAATGCAGCATTCCCGCTTGTGTGGCAGACCCCGGACGACTGCGAGAGGCGGTGGTATGCGCTACAATCCTTTGTGAATAGGTCTTAGTGAGTTAGGAGTCCTCCCTACTTCTTTTAAGCTGTCCCAGACTTAGGTGCTACTTTTAGGGCTAAAATGCTTCGTGAATTACTTTTAGTGAAAAAAATTAGGAGTCCTAAAGTTAGGAGTGACACGCCCATTATCTTTAGGAGTTGCTACTAAATTCGCCAGTTAGGAGCTACTTTTAGCCTTAAAATTCTTTGTGAATACAGCCCCAGACCAACTTGGTGCTAGTTACTATAAACAACACCACAGTGTCTTCATGGTGAGTTGGATTTCAGCTTCCTAAATTCACTTCAGTAATATGAAATCTATTCCTATGATGAACGACTGCACTTCTGAAATAATAAATCTTTTGAACTATTCTCTATTCCACATGTATTTGTATATAACATACATTAAATGTATACATTGTTTTCAGACACCGTCTCATTTTGAAACTTGCAACCTTTTATATGTCTGCCAAAAAAAGGATTTAAAAAATTTGGTAATAAATGCATACATTGTTTCACAAAAGCTTTTCAGAAATTCAGAATGTTACGGTTTAGAATACGTTATTGCTTATTACACAGCTTTCTGAAATGCTTGATTCTGATTTGTCAGTTGAGACATTCCACAGTCTGTTTTTCTCTGATAATGTTCACAAAGTGCGAAGTTCATCAATTACGAAATGAGGTCAATTCGGCTATAAATCAGCTGTAATGTTATCAGTTTAGTTATTGTCCAATAATGTCAGTATAGTCAAATTGATAATATTGCTGAATGTTAAAGGAACACGCTGACTTTTTGGGACTTTAGCTTATTCACCGTATCCCCCAGAGTCAGATAAGTCCATACATACCCTTCTAATCTCCGTGCGTGCTGTAACTCTATCCGACGCCCCCACCTCTGGCCTAGCTTAGCACAAATACTGGAGGTAAATGGCTCCATCTAGCATACTGCTCCCAATAAGTGACAAAATAACATCAACATTTTCCTATTTACATGTTGTGATTTGTATAGCAACAGTGTGTACAAATAACAAGGCCATATGAGACGCAGGCTTCTTCTAACCATATACATACTGGGAAGTATATTCTCAGAAGGTGAAGCACTGCTACTTGGACGGAGTGATTTACTCGCAGCACCTGAGAACTGGTGAGGAGCAGAGAGTTTGCTCAGAGTTGGAGTAAATCACTCCACAGAAGTAGCAGTGCTTCGGAGATACGGTGAATAAGCTAAAGTCCCAAAAAGTCGGCGTG
>NW_027509186.1:150000-155000 GCF_051911475.1 Siphateles boraxobius
GAGTCACTGTTACAGGATTACCCTTGAAAAGAGTTATGTTGGTAAGAAACAGTTTTGTCTGCAAGCTAAAGATGACAAGGCCCCTTTGTATTCAAGGACACGTCAGGTAGACTGGTAGTTCGCCGTGAACGTATAGTGGTTAGAACTCTGCGTTGTGGCCCCAGCAACCCCGGTTCGAATCCGGGTCACGGCAAGATTTTCTGGGTGCCATTGAAATTGAGCTCCATGTCGCCACCCGTCCTTCAGACTACTCTTTTTGTGCACGGCGCGTGCCCTTGATGTGCTCTGGATGTTCGAGTGAATTGAAACTGGGACCTTCTTTGAAAGCACGAGCTCTCAGGTTCGAACCCTTAGAGAGAAGACTGAAAATGAAATGCTCCTATTTATGTGGGAAGAATCTTGCTTCAGAGAGAATATGGTGCGTGTATATTTTCTAATCGCTAGGTGTCAGTACACTCGCTGGCTGTTACCTAGAGTGCCGCGGGCTTGCTATTTGCTACGAACAACTGCGCCTTTGACACAAGTTTACAATAACGATAAGAGCGCGGCAAGTCAACAGCATTGAAGCGTGTGAAGAGGCTTTCCAGACAAGTAGCAGTGAGTTTTTGTTCTTTTTCCTAGCATTATTTTCCTTTAATTACTATTATCATCAGTCTAATAGGCTGCATTCCCACTAATTTGCAAATATATTTTGACATAGCAGACGTTTTGACGGCCATTCTGAATCTTCGAAGAAGGAAACGCAATGCATTGGAGGACACTCTTTTTTCTGCGCCAATACGATTCATTTTGCTGTTCGTTCCGACGCAGCACGCACACTTCTCGAGCAAGAGCCCGGATAGCTCAGTCGGTAGAGCATCAGACTTTTAATCTGAGGGTCCAGGGTTCAAGTCCCTGTTCGGGCGAACGAGCGTCTTTTTGTGGAGCGGTACGTTTTGTTGTTGAGTTCTTGCTGATCTACACTGGCCTCCGGCAGCGACGCTGCAAGGCACCAATGCACAAACGACATGCCCCTTTCAGCCAGCTTGTAGTCGTGGCCGAGTGGTTAAGGCGATGGACTAGAAATCCATTGGGGTCTCCCCGCGCAGGTTCGAATCCTACCGACTACGTTGACAGCATGCGCCTGCTTTAGTTTGTAACCTTCTGGAGGCCTAGCTTAAACTTTATAAAAGGAAAAACAGAATCCTTTTCTTTTCAGTGACTTCTTCTCCAGAGTCACTGTTACAGGATTACCCTTGAAAAGAGTTATGTTGGTAAGAAACAGTTTTGTCTGCAAGCTAAAGATGACAAGGCCCCATTGTATTCAAGGACACGTCAGGTAGACTAGTAGTTCGCCGTGATCGTATAGTGGTTAGTACTCTGCGTTGTGGCCGCAGCAACCCCGGTTCGAATCCGGATCACGGCAAGATTTTCTGGGTGCCATTGAAATTGAGCTCCATGTCACCACCTCTCCTCACCCCGTTCTTCAGACTTCTCTTTTTGTGCACGGCGCGTGCCCTTGATGTGCTCTGGATGTTCGAGTGAATTGAAACTGGGACCTTCTTTGAAAGCACAAGCTCTCAGGTTCGAACCCTTAGAGAAAAGATTGAAAACGAAACGCTCCTATTTATTTCGGAAGAATCTTGCTTCAGAGAGAATATGGTGCGTGTATATTATCTAATCGCTAGGTGTCAGTACACTCGCTGGCTGTTACCTAGAGTGCCGCGGGCTTGCTATTTGCTACAAACAGGGGCGCAACTACCCAGTGTTAGAGGGGTATGCAGCAACAATTTTGGCGCCCCCCCAATACACACACACATATCATATATATATATATATATATTAACAATGTTAACAAATAATAAAAAGTTACAGAATAAACAGTTACAAACATACACATATACACATGCATACACACACACACACATATATATATATATATATATATATATATATATATATATATATATATATATATATAATCATATTGTGTGTAGCTGTCATTTGTATCAAAATGATCAGCCATCAAATCTTCCTTATCCCAGAAAATGTTCTTTTTTTCTTTGCAAATCCCTGTACTTGTGACAATGACAACAATGATGACATAAATTATGTCAGTGAACAAAAAAAAAAAAAAACAGAAACAGATTTTGTCCAAGTGGTCAACAAAAGCCTCGTTGCTGTTTGCCACTTGATCATACATATTATATAGCACAGATCTTTAAAGAGAGAGAGAGATGTGACCCAAAATACAGCTTCCATGTCACCCAGCAGATGTAACTATAGCTTGTATGTCTGATAGCACAGCTAACATGAACATACATGAATGGTAAAACAAAATCTATTTGTTTCCATGATAAACCAGCCTTATTGCATAAGTCATGTTTTCCAGCTTCTAGTCATTTATTGTGCATGCTACCTTATATTTTCCAGTTGTTATTTTACTTTAATAAAATTGAGATATGTCATGCATGGGATTGGTACCATAAGGTTTAACCAAAATCTAAATGTAGATATCAGCAATATTATTTTGCATTAAGTTATGTTTTGCATAAACACTTGCTGTTAACATTAATATTTGCAAGCCTCCAAGCTTGGTAGCAAATCTACGCATGATTCCATGGTAAACCAGAGATATTGCATTAGTTGTTTTCCAGATTCTTGTCATTTATTGTACATGCTACCTTATATTTTTTAGTTTTCAGCTCATCAACCTCGGTTTTGCATATTCTAAACTAGCTAGCTCTGGCTGCTACATTCCCAGAGTTAGCAAACGTTAGTCTGTTAACATGGATATTTGCAAGCCTCCTCCAAGCACAAACATCACATACCTGTTGCATTTCACCATCCACTTATTTAGCTGCTGTCGCATCCCTTGACATGCCATCTCCTTTAACCTCCTTCTTTTTCTATTTTTAGCCCCCGACCGCTTTTTTGCTTCATTCATCTTTTTCGAGTTTCAACGATAACGCACTCCTGTGCTGCTCCTCAGCGATCACTTGCGCGCCCCCGCCCGCTCGCGATACCCTTCTATGTCAAAATAAATTCAATGATGGAATATTATGAGGGCACCGACGCCTACTCTAGCCTGTTAGTCCTCTAAAATGTATATAACTTTTTTTATATTTAACTTGTATAAATTTTATATAAATGTATATAACTTATAAAAAATAAAAAAAAAATGTAACCATCGCTTTGGCGCCCTCATGATGCGGCGCCCCTATGCGCCGCATATAGCGCATACCCACTTTTTGCGCCACTGGCTACAAACAACTGCGCCTTTGACACAAGTTTACAATAACGATAGGAGCACGGCAAGTCAACAGCATTGAAGCGTGTGAAGAGGCTTTCCAGACAAGTAGCAGTGAGTATTTGTTCTTTTTCCTAGCATTATTTTCCTTTAATTACTATTATCATCAGTCTACTAGGCTGCATTCCCACTAATTAGCAAATATATTTTGACATAGCAGACGTTTTGACGGCCATTCTGAATCTTCGAAGAAGGAAACACAAAGCATTGGAGGACACTCTTTTTTCTGCGCCAATACGATTCATTTTGCTGTGCGTTCCCACGCAGCACGCACGCTTCTCGAGCAAGAGCCCGGATAGCTCAGTCGGTAGAGCATCAGACTTTTAATCTGAGGGTCCAGAGTTCAAGTTCCTGTTCGGGTGAACGAGCCTCTTTTTGTGGAGCGGTACGTTTTGTTGTTGAGTTCTTGCTGATCTACACTGGCCTCGGGCAGCGACGCTGCAAGGCACCAATCCACAAACGACGTGCCCCTTTCAGCCAGCTTGTAGTCGTGGCCGAGTGGTTAAGGCGATGGACTAGAAATCCATTGGGGTCTCCCCGCACAGGTTCGAATCCTGCCGACTACGTTGACAGCATGAGCCTGCTTTAGTGTGTAACCTTCTGGAGGCCTAGCTTAAACTTTATAAAAGGAAAAAAAGAATCCTTTTCTTTTCAGTGACTTCTTCTCCAGAGTCACTGTTACAGGATTACCCTTGAAAAGAGTTATGTTGGTAAGAAACAGTTTTCTCTGCAAGCTAAAGATGACAAGGCCCCTTTGTATTCAGGGACCCGTCGGGTAGACCTGTAGCTCGCAGTGATCGTATAGTGGTTAGTACTCTGCGTTGTGGCCGCAGCAACCCCGGTTCGAATCCGGGTCACGGCAAGATTTTCTGTGTGCCATTGAAATTGAGCTCCATGTCGCCACCTGTCCTCACCCCGTCTTTCAGACTACTCTTTTTGTGCACGGCGCGTGCCCTTGATGTGCTCTGGATGTTCGAGTGAATTGAAACTGGGACCTTCTTTGAAAGCACGAGCTCTCAGGTTCGAACCCTTAGAGAAAAGACTGAAAACGAAATACTCCTATTTATGTGGGAAGAATCTTGCTTCAGAGAGAATATGGTGCGTGTATATTTTCTAATCGCTAGGTGTCAGTACACTCGCTGGCTGTTACCTAGAGTGCCGCGGGCTTGCTATTTGCTACGAACAACTGCGCCTTTGACACAAGTTTACAATAACGATAAGAGCGCGGCAAGTCAACAGCATTGAAGCGTGTGAAGAGGCTTTCCAGACAAGTAGCAGTGAGTTTTTGTTCTTTTTCCTAGCATTATTTTCCTTTAATTACTATTATCATCAGTCTAATAGGCTGCATTCCCACTAATTTGCAAATATATTTTGACATAGCAGACGTTTTGACGGCCATTCTGAATCTTCGAAGAAGGAAACGCAATGCATTGGAGGACACTCTTTTTTCTGCGCCAATACGATTCATTTTGCTGTGCGTTCCGACGCAGCACGCACACTTCTCGAGCAAGAGCCCGGATAGCTCAGTCGGTAGAGCATCAGACTTTTAATCTGAGGGTCCAGGGTTCAAGTCCCTGTTCGGGCGAACGAGCGTCTTTTTGTGGAGCGGTACGTTTTGTTGTTGAGTTCTTGCTGATCTACACTGGCCTCCGGCAGCGACGCTGCAAGGCACCAATACACAAACGACATGCCCCTTTCAGCCAGCTTGTAG